>NC_135497.1:80033340-80273228 GCF_052857255.1 Amblyomma americanum | reverse complement strand
CAGAGGACGCTGGCTCATGAAAGCGAAGCAGGGGCACTAGACAGACGTCTGCTTAACCTGTGGAAGCGAAAGAATCAGTGGGGAGAGCAGCTTGGGAGCCGCACGTGGGACAGTGGACAAAGAAAAAGGATCCCCAATTCGGCAAAGAGATAGGGCGCACAGGAGTAACCTACGAGAAATAAAGGATATCAATGCATGGAGCCGCGAAGTGGTCACAGAAGTGAGGAGGTCACAGAGACGGTGGCTCATGAAAGCGAAGCAGGGGCACTACACAGACGTGTGCTTAACCTGTGGAAGCGAAAGAAGCAGTGGGGAGAGCAGCTTGGGGGCCGCACGTGGGACAGTGGACAAAGAAAAAGGATCCCCAACTCGGCAGAGAGATAGGGCACAAAGGAGTAACCTAGGAGAAATAAAGGATATCAATGCATGGAGCCGCGGAGTGTCACAGAAGTGGAGGAGGTCACGGAGACGGTGGCTCATGAAAGCGAAGCAGGGGCACTAGACAGACGTCTGCTTAACCTGTGGAAGCGAAAGAAGCAGTGGAAAAAGCAGCTTGGGGGCCGCACGTGGGACTGTGGACAAAAAAAGGATCCCTAACTCGGCAGAGAGATAGGGCGCACAGGAGTAACCTAGGTGAAATAAAGGATATCAATGCATAGAGCCGCGAAGCGGTCACAGAAGTGGAGGAGGTCACTGAGATGGTGGCTCATGAAAGCGAAGCAGGGGCACTAGACAGATATCTGCTTAACCTGTGGAAGCGAAAGAAGCAGTGGGAAGAGCAGCTTGGGGGCCGCACGTGGGACAGTGATCTCCGAAAAAGGATCCCAAACTCGGCAGACAGATAGGGCGCACTGGAGTAACCTAGGAGAAATAAAGGATATCAATGCATGGAGCCGCGAAGTGGTCACAGAAGTGTAGGAGGTCACAGAGACGGTGGCTCATGAAAGCGAAGCAGGGGCACAAGACAGACGTCTGCTTAACCTGTGGAAGCGAAAGAAGCAGTGGGATGAGCAGCTTACGGGCCGCACGTCGGACAGTGGGCTTCGAAAAAGGAACCCTAACTCGGCAGACAGATAGGGCGCACAGGAGTAACCTAGACCAAATAAAGGATATCAATGCATAGAGCCGCGAAGTGGTCACAGAAGTGGAGGACGTCGCAGAGAAGGTTGCTGATGAAAGCGAAGCAGGGGCACTAGACAGACGTCTGCTTAACCTGTGGAAGCGAAAGAAGCAGTGGGAAGAGCCTTGGGGGCCGCACGTGGGACAGTGGACAGAGATAAAGGATCCCCAACTCGGCAGAGAGATAGGGCGCACAGGAGTAACCTAGGAGAAATAAAGGATATCAATGCATGGAGCCGCGAAGTGGTCACAGAAGTGGAGGAGGTCACAGAGACGGTGGCTCATGAAAGCGAAGCAGGGGCACTAGACAGACGTCTGCTTAACCTGTGGAAGCGAAAGAAGCACTGGGAAGAGCAGCTTACGGGCCGCACGTCGGACAGTGGGCTTCGAAAAAGGATCCCTAACTCGGCAGACAGATAGGGCGCACAGATGTAACCTAGGAGAAATAAAGGATATCAATGCATAGAGCCGCGAAGCGGTCACAGAAGTGGAGGAGGTCACTGAGATGGTGGCTCATGAAAGCGAAGCAGGGGCACTAGACAGATATCTGCTTAACCTGTGGAAGCGAAAGAAGCAGTGGGAAGAGCAGCTTGGGGGCCGCACGTGGGACAGTGAGCTCCGAAAAAGGATCCCAAACGCGGCAGACAGATAGGGCGCACAGGAGTAACCTAGGAGAAATAAAAGATATCAATGCATGGAGCCACGAAGTGGTCACAGAAATGGAGGAGGTCACAGAGACGGTGGCTCATGAAAGCGAAGCAGGGGCACTAGACAGACGTCTGCTTAACCTGTGGAAGCGAAAGAAGCAGTGGGAAGAGCAGCTTACGGGCCGCACGTCGGACAGTGGGCTTCGATAAAGGATCCCTAACTCGGCAGACAGATAGGGCGCACAGGAGTAACCTAGGAGAAATAAAGGATATCAATGCATGAAGCCGCGAAGTGGTCACAGAAGTGGGGGAGGTCACAGAGACGGTGGCTCATGAAAGCGAAGCAGGGCACTAGACAGACGTCTGCTTAACCTGTGGAGTAAAAAGAAGCAGTGAAAAGAGCATCTTAGGGGCCGCACGTGGGACAGTGGGCTTCGAAAAAGGATCCCGAACTTGGCAGAGAGATAGGGCGCACAGGAGTAACCTAGGCGAAATAAAGGATATCAATGCAAGGAGCCGCGAAGTGGTCACAGAGGTGGAGGAGGTCACAGAGACGGTGGCTCATGAAAGCGAAGCAGGGGCACTAGACAGACGTCTGCTTAGCCTGTGGAAGCGAAAGAAGCAGTGGGAAGAGCAGCTTGGAGGCCGCACTTGGGACAGTGGGCTCCGAAAAAGGATCCCGAACTCGGCAGAGAGATAGGGCGCACAGGAGTAACCTACGAGAAATAAAGGATATCAATGCATGGAGCCGCGAAGTGGTCACAGAAGTGGAGGAGGTCACCGAGACGGTGGCTCACGAAAGCGAAGCAGGGGCAATAGACACACGTCTGCTTAACCTGTGGAAGCAAAAGAAGCAGTGGGAAAAGCAGCTTGGGGGCCGCACGTGGGACTGTGGACAAAAAAAGGATCCCTAACTCGGCAGAGAGATAGGGCGCACAGGAGTAACCTAGGGGAAATAAAGGATATCAATGCATGAAGCCGTCAAGTGGTCACAGAAGTGAGGAGGTCACAGAGACGATGGCTCATGAAAGCGAAGCAGGGGCACTAGACAGACGTCTGCTTAACCTGTGGAAGCGAAAGAAGCAGTGGGGAGAGCAGCGTGGGGGCCGCACGTGGGACAGTGGACAAAGAAAAAGGATCCCCAACTCGGCAGAGAGATAGGGCGCAAAGGAGTAACCTAGGAGAAATAAAGGATATCAATGCATGGAGCCGCGGAGTGGTCACAGAAGTGGAGGAGGTCACGGAGACGGTGGCTCATGAAAGCGAAGCAGGGGCACTAGACAGACGTCTGCTTAACCTGCGGAAGCGAAAGAAGCAGTGGGAAAAGCAGCTTGGGGGCCGCACGTGCGACAGTGGGCTCCGAAAAAGGATTCCTAACTCGGCAGACAGATAGGGCGCACAGGAGTAACCTACGAGAAATAAAGGATATCAATGCATGAAGCCGTCAAGTGGTCACAGAAGGGAGGAGGTCACAGAGACGCTGGCTCATGAAAGCGAAGCAGGGGCACTAGACAGACGTCTGCTTAACCTGTGGAAGCGAAAGAATCAGTGGGGAGAGCAGCTTGGGGGCCGCACGTGGGACAGTGGACAAAGAAAAAGGATCCCCAACTCGGCAGAGAGATAGGGCACAAAGGAGTAACCTAGGAGAAATAAAGGATATCAATGCATGGAGCCGCGGAGTGTCACAGAAGTGGAGGAGGTCACGGAGACGGTGGCTCATGAAAGCGAAGCAAGGGCACTAGACAGACGTCTGCTTAACCTGTGGAAGTGAAAGAAGCAGTGGAAAAAGCAGCTTGGGGGCCGCACGTGGGACTGTGGACAAAAAAGGATCCCTAACTCGGCAGAGAGATAGGGCGCACAGGAGTAACCTAGGTAAAATAAAGGATATCAATGCATAGAGCCGCGAAGCGGTCACAGAAGTGGAGGAGGTCACTGAGATGGTGGCTCATGAAAGCGAAGCAGGGGCACTAGACAGATATCTGCTTAACCTGTGGAAGCGAAAGAAGCAGTGGGAAGAGCAGCTTGGGGGCCGCACGTGGGACAGTGAGCTCCGAAAAAGGATCCCAAACTCGGCAGACAGATAGGGCGCACAGGAGTAACCTAGGAGAAATAAAGGATATCAATGCATGGAGCCGCGAAGTGGTCACAGAAGTGGAGGAGGTCACGGAGACAGTGGCTCATGAAAGCAAAGCAGGGACATTATACAGAAGTCTGCTCAACCTGTGGAAGCGAAAGAAGCAGTAGGAAGAGCAGTTTGGGGGCCGCACGTGGGACAGTGGACAAAGAAAAAGGATCCCCAACTCGGCAGACAGATAGGGCGCACAGGAGTAACCTAGGAGAAATAAAGGATATCAATGCATGGAGCCGCGGAGTGGTCACAGAAGTGGATGAGGTCACGGAGACGGTGGCTCATGAAAGCGAAGCAGGGGCACTAGACAGACGTCTGCTTAACCTGTGGAAGCGAAAGAAGCAGTGGAAAAAGCATCCTAGGGGCCGCACGTGGGACAGTGGGCTTCGAAAAAGGATCCCTAACCCGTCAAAGAGGTAGGGCGCTCAGGTATAACCTAGGAGAAATAAAGGATATCAATGCATGGAGCCGCGAAGTGGTCACAGAAGTGGAGGAGGTCACGGAGACGGTGGCTCATGAAAGCGAAGCAGGGGCATTAGACAGACGTCTGCTTAACCTGTGGAAGCGACAGAAGCAGTGGGAAGAGCAGCTTGGGGGCCGCACGTGGGACAGTGGACAAAGAAAAAGGATCCCCAACTCGGCAGAGAGATAGGGCGCACAAGAGTAACCTAGGAGAAATAAAGGATATCAATGCATGGAGCCGCGAAGTGGTCACAGAAATGGAGGAGGTCACAGAGACGGTGGCTCATGAAAGCGAAGCAGGGGCACTTGACAGATGTCTGCTTAACCTGTGGAAGCGAAAGAAGCAGTGGGAAGAGCAGCTTAGGGCTGCACATCGGACAGTGGGCTCCGAAAAAGGATCCCTAACTCGGCAGACAAATAGGGCGCCCTGGAGTAACCTAGGGGAATAAAGGGTATCAATGCATGGAGCCGCGAAGTGGTCAGAGAAGTGGAGGAGGTCACAGAGACGATTGCTGATGAAAGCGAAGCAGGGGCACTAGACACACATCTGCTTAACCTGTGGAAGCGAAAGAAGAAGTGGGAAGAGCAGCTTGGGGGCCGCACGTGGGACAGTGGACTCCGAGGAAGGATCCCCAACTCGGCAGAGAGATAGGGCGCACAGGAGTAACCTAGGCGAAAAAAGGATATCAATGCATAGAGCCACGAAGTGGTCACAGAATTGGAGGAGGTCACAGAGACGGTTGCTGATGCAAGCGAAGCAGGGCCACTAGACAGACATCTGCTTAACCTGTGGAAGCGAAGCAAGAAGTGGCAAGAGCAGCTTAGGGGCTGCACGTCGGACAATGGGCTCCGAAAAAGGATCCCTAACTCGGCAGACAGATAGGACGCACAGGAGTAACCTACGAGAAATAAAGGATATCAATGCATGGAGCCGCGAAGTGGTCACAGAAGTGAGGAGGTCACAGAGACTGTGGCTCATGAAAGCGAAGCAGGGGCACTAGACAGACGTCTGCTTAACCTGTGGAAGCGAAAGAAGCAGTGGGGAGAGCAGCTATGGGGCCGCACGTGGGACAGTGGACAAAGAAAAAGGATCCCCAACTCGGCAGAGAGATAGGGCACAAAGGAGTAACCTAGGAGAAATAAAGGATATCAATGCATGGAGCCGCGGAGTGGTCATAGAAGTGGAGGAGGTCACGGAGACGGTGGCTCATGAAAGCGAAGCAGGGGCACTAGACAGACGTCTGCTTAACCTGTGGAAGCGAAAGAAGCAGTGGGAAAAGCAGCTTGGGGGCCGCACGTGGGACTGTGGACAAAAAAAGGATCCCTAACTCGGCAGAGAGATAGGGCGCACAGGAGTAACCTAGGGGAAATAAAGGATATCAATGCATGAAGCCGTCAAGTGGTCACAGAAGTGAGGAGGTCACAGAGACGATGGCTCATGAAAGCGAAGCAGGGGCACTAGACTGACGTCTGCTTAACCTGTGGAAGCGAAAGAAGCAGTGGGGAGAGCAGCGTGGGGGCCGCACGTGGGACAGTGGACATAGAAAAAGGATCCCCAACTCGGCAGAGAGATAGGGCGCAAAGGAGTAACCTAGGAGAAATAAAGGATATCAATGCATGGAGCCGCGGAGTGGCCACAGAAGTGGAGGAGGTCACGGAGACGGTGGCTCATGAAAGCTAAGCAGGGGCACTAGACAGACGTCTGCTTAACCTGCGGAAGCGAAAGAAGCAGTGGGAAAAGCAGCTTGGGGGCCGCACGTGCGACAGTGGGCTCCGAAAAAGGATCCCTAACTCGGCAGACAGATAGGGCGCACAGGAGTAACCTACGAGAAATAAAGGATATCAATGCATGGAGCCGCGAAGTGGTCACAGAAGTGGAGGAGGTCACCGAGACGGTGGCTGATGAAAGCGAAGCAGGGGCACTAGACAGACGTCTGCTTAACCTGTGGAAGCGAAAGAAGCAGTGGGAAAAGCAGCTTGGGGGCCGCACGTGGGACTGTGGACAAAGAAAGGATCCCTAACTCGGCAGAGAGATAGGGCGCACAGGAGTAACCTAGGAGAAATAAAGGATATCAATGCATGAAGCCGTCAAGTGGTCACAGAAGGGAGGAGGTCACAGAGACGCTAGCTCATGAAAGCGAAGCAGGGGCACTAGACAGACGTCTGCTTAACCTGTGGAAGCGAAAGAATCAGTGGGGAGAGCAGCTTGGGGGCCGCACGTGGGACAGTGGACAAAGAAAAAGGATCCCCAACTCGGCAGAGAGATAGGGCACAAAGGAGTAACCTAGGAGAAATAAAGGATATCAATGCATGGAGCCGCGGAGTGTCACAGAAGTGGAGGAGGTCACGGAGACGGTGGCTCATGAAAGCGAAGCAAGGGCACTAGAAAGACGTCTGCTTAACCTGTGGAAGTGAAAGAAGCAGTGGAAAAAGCAGCTTGGGGGCCGCACGTGGGACTGTGGACAAAAAAAGGATCCCTAACTCGGCAGAGAGATAGGGCGCACAGGAGTAACCTAGGTAAAATAAAGGATATCAATGCATAGAGCCGCGAAGCGGTCACATAAGTGGAGGAGGTCACTGAGATGGTGGCTCATGAAAGCGAAGCAGGGGCACTAGACAGATATCTGCTTAACCTGTGGAAGCGAATGAAGCAGTGGGAAGAGCAGCTTGGGGGCCGCACGTGGGACAGTGAGCTCCGAAAAAGGATCCCAAACTCGGCAGACAGATAGGGCGCACAGGAGTAACCTAGGAGAAATAAAGGATATCAATGCATGGAGCCGCGAAGTGGTCACAGAAGTGGAGGAGGTCACAGAGACGGCGGCTCATGAAAGCGAAGCAGGAGCACTAGACAGACGTCTGCTTAACCTGTGGAAGCGAAAGAAGCAGTGGGATGAGCAGCTTACGGGCCGCACGTCGCACAGTGGGCTTCGAAAAAGGATCCCTAACTCGGCAGACAGATAGGGCGCACAGGAGTAACCTAGACCAAATAAAGGATATCAATGCATAGAGCCGCGAAGTGGTCACAGAAGTGGAGGACGTCGCAGAGACGGTTGCTGATGAAAGCGAAGCAGGGGCACTAGACAGACGTCTGCTTAACCTGTGGAAGCGAAAGAAGCAGTGAAAAGAGCATCTTAGTGGGCGCACTTGGGAGAGTGGGCTTCGAAAAAGGATCCCTAACTCGGCAGAAAATTAGGGCGCTCATGGGTAACCTATTAGAAATAAAGGATATCAATGCATGGAGCCGCGAAGTGGTCACAGAAGTGGAGGAGGTCACGGAGACAGTGGCTCATGAAAGCAAAGCAGGGACATTATACAGAAGTCTGCTCAACCTGTGGAAGCGAAAGAAGCAGTAGGAAGAGCAGTTTGGGGGCCGCACGTGGGACAGTGGACAAAGAAAAAGGATCCCCAACTCGGCAGACAGATAGGGCGCACAGGTGTAACCTAGGAGAAATAAAGGATATCAATGCATGGAGCCGCGAAGTGGTCACAGAAATGGAGGAGGTCACAGAGACGGTGGCTCATGAAAGCGAAGCAGGGGCACTTGACAGATGTCTGCTTAACCTGTGGAAGCGAAAGAAGCAGTGGGAAGAGCAGCTTAGGGCTGCACATCGGACAGTGGGCTCCGAAAAAGGATCCCTAACTCGGCAGACAAATAGGGCGCCCTGGAGTAACCTAGGGGAATAAAGGGTATCAATGCATGGAGCCGCGAAGTGGTCAGAGAAGTGGAGGAGGTCACAGAGACGATTGCTGATGAAAGCGAAGCAGGGGCACTAGACACACATCTGCTTAACCTGTGGAAGCGAAAGAAGAAGTGGGAAGAGCAGCTTGGGGGCCGCACGTGGGACAGTGGACTCCGAGGAAGGATCCCCAACTCGGCAGAGAGATAGGGCGCACAGGAGTAACCTAGGCGAAAAAAGGATATCAATGCATAGAGCCACGAAGTGGTCACAGAATTGGAGGAGGTCACAGAGACGGTTGCTGATGCAAGCGAAGCAGGGCCACTAGACAGACATCTGCTTAACCTGTGGAAGCGAAGCAAGAAGTGGCAAGAGCAGCTTAGGGGCTGCACGTCGGACAATGGGCTCCGAAAAAGGATCCCTAACTCGGCAGACAGATAGGACGCACAGGAGTAACCTACGAGAAATAAAGGATATCAATGCATGGAGCCGCGAAGTGGTCACAGAAGTGAGGAGGTCACAGAGACTGTGGCTCATGAAAGCGAAGCAGGGGCACTAGACAGACGTCTGCTTAACCTGTGGAAGCGAAAGAAGCAGTGGGGAGAGCAGCTATGGGGCCGCACGTGGGACAGTGGACAAAGAAAAAGGATCCCCAACTCGGCAGAGAGATAGGGCACAAAGGAGTAACCTAGGAGAAATAAAGGATATCAATGCATGGAGCCGCGGAGTGGTCACAGAAGTGGAGGAGGTCACGGAGACGGTGGCTCATGAAAGCGAAGCAGGGGCACTAGACAGACGTCTGCTTAACCTGTGGAAGCGAAAGAAGCAGTGGGAAAAGCAGCTTGGGGGCCGCACGTGGGACTGTGGACAAAAAAAGGATCCCTAACTCGGCAGAGAGATAGGGCGCACAGGAGTAACCTAGGGGAAATAAAGGATATCAATGCATGAAGCCGTCAAGTGGTCACAGAAGTGAGGAGGTCACAGAGACGATGGCTCATGAAAGCGAAGCAGGGGCACTAGACTGACGTCTGCTTAACCTGTGGAAGCGAAAGAAGCAGTGGGGAGAGCAGCGTGGGGGCCGCACGTGGGACAGTGGACATAGAAAAAGGATCCCCAACTCGGCAGAGAGATAGGGCGCAAAGGAGTAACCTAGGAGAAATAAAGGATATCAATGCATGGAGCCGCGGAGTGGCCACAGAAGTGGAGGAGGTCACGGAGACGGTGGCTCATGAAAGCGAAGCAGGGGCACTAGACAGACGTCTGCTTAACCTGCGGAAGCGAAAGAAGCAGTGGGAAAAGCAGCTTGGGGGCCGCACGTGCGACAGTGGGCTCCGAAAAAGGATCCCTAACTCGGCAGACAGATAGGGCGCACAGGAGTAACCTACGAGAAATAAAGGATATCAATGCATGGAGCCGCGAAGTGGTCACAGAAGTGGAGGAGGTCACCGAGACGGTGGCTGATGAAAGCGAAGCAGGGGCACTAGACAGACGTCTGCTTAACCTGTGGAAGCGAAAGAAGCAGTGGGAAAAGCAGCTTGGGGGCCGCACGTGGGACTGTGGACAAAGAAAGGATCCCTAACTCGGCAGAGAGATAGGGCGCACAGGAGTAACCTAGGAGAAATAAAGGATATCAATGCATGAAGCCGTCAAGTGGTCACAGAAGGGAGGAGGTCACAGAGACGCTAGCTCATGAAAGCGAAGCAGGGGCACTAGACAGACGTCTGCTTAACCTGTGGAAGCGAAAGAATCAGTGGGGAGAGCAGCTTGGGGGCCGCACGTGGGACAGTGGACAAAGAAAAAGGATCCCCAACTCGGCAGAGAGATAGGGCACAAAGGAGTAACCTAGGAGAAATAAAGGATATCAATGCATGGAGCCGCGGAGTGTCACAGAAGTGGAGGAGGTCACGGAGACGGTGGCTCATGAAAGCGAAGCAAGGGCACTAGAAAGACGTCTGCTTAACCTGTGGAAGTGAAAGAAGCAGTGGAAAAAGCAGCTTGGGGGCCGCACGTGGGACTGTGGACAAAAAAAGGATCCCTAACTCGGCAGAGAGATAGGGCGCACAGGAATAACCTAGGTAAAATAAAGGATATCAATGCATAGAGCCGCGAAGCGGTCACAGAAGTGGAGGAGGTCACTGAGATGGTGGCTCATGAAAGCGAAGCAGGGGCACTAGACAGATATCTGCTTAACCTGTGGAAGCGAATGAAGCAGTGGGAAGAGCAGCTTGGGGGCCGCACGTGGGACAGTGAGCTCCGAAAAAGGATCCCAAACTCGGCAGACAGATAGGGCGCACAGGTGTAACCTAGGAGAAATAAAGGATATCAATGCATGGAGCCGCGAAGTGGTCACAGAAGTGGAGGAGGTCACAGAGACGGCGGCTCATGAAAGCGAAGCAGGAGCACTAGACAGACGTCTGCTTAACCTGTGGAAGCGAAAGAAGCAGTGGGATGAGCAGCTTACGGGTCGCACGTCGCACAGTGGGCTTCGAAAAAGGATCCCTAACTCGGCAGACAGATAGGGCGCACAGGAGTAACCTAGACCAAATAAAGGATATCAATGCATAGAGCCGCGAAGTGGTCACAGAAGTGGAGGACGTCGCAGAGACGGTTGCTGATGAAAGCGAAGCAGGGGCACTAGACAGACGTCTGCTTAACCTGTGGAAGCGAAAGAAGCAGTGAAAAGAGCATCTTAGTGGGCGCACTTGGGAGAGTGGGCTTCGAAAAAGGATCCCTAACTCGGCAGAAAATTAGGGCGCTCATGGGTAACCTATTAGAAATAAAGGATATCAATGCATGGAGCCGCGAAGTGGTCACAGAAGTGGAGGAGGTCACGAAGACAGTGGCTCATGAAAGCAAAGCAGGGACATTATACAGAAGTCTGCTCAACCTGTGGAAGCGAAAGAAGCAGTAGGAAGAGCAGTTTGGGGGCCGCACGTGGGACAGTGGACAAAGAAAAAGGATCCCCAACTCGGCAGACAGATAGGGCGCACAGGAGTAACCTAGGAGAAATAAAGGATATCAATGCATGGAGCCGCGGAGTGGTCACAGAAGTGGAGGAGGTCACGGAGACGGTGGCTCATGAAAGCGAAGCAGGGGCACTAGACAGACGTCTGCTTAACCTGTGGAAGCGAAAGAAGCAGTGGAAAAAGCATCCTAGGGGCCGCACGTGGGACAGTGGGCTTCGAAAAAGGATCCCTAACCCTTCAAAGAGGTAGGGCGCTCAGGTATAACCTAGGAGAAATAAAGGATATCAATGCATGGAGCCGCGAAGTGGTCACAGAAGTGGAGGATTTCACGGAGACGGTGGCTCATGAAAGCGAAGCAGGGGCATTAGACAGACGTCTGCTTAACCTGTGGAAGCGACAGAAGCAGTGGGAAGAGCAGCTTGGGGGCCGCACGTGGGACAGTGGACAAAGAAAAAGGAACCCCAACTCGGCAGAGAGATAGGGCGCACAGGAGTAACCTAGGAGAAATAAAGGATATCAATGCATGGAGCCGCGAAGTGGTCACAGAAATGGAGGAGGTCACAGAGACGGTGGCTCATGAAAGCGAAGCAGGGGCACTTGACAGATGTCTGCTTAACCTGTGGAAGCGAAAGAAGCAGTGGGAAGAGCAGCTTAGGGCTGCACATCGGACAGTGGGCTCCGAAAAAGGATCCCTAACTCGGCAGACAAATAGGGCGCCCAGGAGTAACCTAGGGGAATAAAGGGTATCAATGCATGGAGCCGCGAAGTGGTCAGAGAAGTGGAGGAGGTCACAGAGACGATTGCTGATGAAAGCGAAGCAGGGGCACTAGACACACATCTGCTTAACCTGTGGAAGCGAAAGAAGTGGGAAGAGCAGCTTGGGGGCCGCACGTGGGACAGTGGGCTCCGAGGAAGGATCCCCAACTCGGCAGAGAGATAGGGCGCACAGGAGTAACCTAGGCGAAAAAAGGATATCAATGCATAGAGCCACGAAGTGGTCACAGAATTGGAGGAGGTCACAGAGACGGTTGCTGATGTAAGCGAAGCAGGGCCACTAGACAGACATCTGCTTAACCTGTGGAAGTGAAGCAAGAAGTGGGAAGAGCAGCTTGGCGGCCGCACGTGGGACAGTGGGCTCCAAAAAGGGTCCCCAACCCGGCAGCGAGATAGGGCTCACAGGAGTAACCTAGGCGAAATAAAGGATATCAATGCATAGAGCCGCGAAGTGGTCACAGAAGTGGAGCAGGTCAGAGAAACGGTTGGTATGAAAGCGAGGCAGGGCCACTAGACAGATATCTGCTTAACCTGCGGAATCGAAAGAAGCAGTGGCAAGAGCAGCTTGGAGGCCGCACTTGGGACAGTGGGCTCCGAAAAACGATCCCTAACTCGGCAGACAGATAGGGCGCACAGGAGTAACCTAGGGGAATAAATGATATCAATGCATGGAGCCGCAAAGTGGTCACAGAAGTGGAGGAGGTCACAGAGACGGTGGCTCATGAAAGCGAAGCAGGGGCACTAGACAGACGTCTGCTTAACCTGTGCAAGCGATAGAAGCAGTGGGAAGAGCAGCTTAGGGGCCGCACGTCGGACAGTGAGCTCCGAAAAAGGATCCCTATCTCGGCAGACAGATAGGGCGCACAGGAGTAACCTAGGGGAAATAAAGGATATCAATGCATGAAGCCGTCAAGTGGTCAAAGAAGTGAGGAGGTCACAGAGACGGTGGCTCATGAAAGCGAAGCAGGGGCACTAGACAGACGTCTGCTTAACCTGTGGAAGCGAAAGAAGCAGTGGGGAGAGCAGCTTGGGGGCCGCACGTGGGACAGTGGACAAAGAAAAAGGATCCCCAACTCGGCAGAGAGATAGGGCGCACAGGAGTAACCTAGGTAAAATAAAGGATATCAATGCATAGAGCCGCGAAGCGGTCACAGAAGTGGAGGAGGTCACTGAGATGGTGGCTCATGAAAGCGAAGCAGGGGCACTAGACAGATATCTGCTTAACCTGTGGAAGCGAAAGAAGCAGTGGGAAGAGCAGCTTGGGGGCCGCACGTGGGACAGTGAGCTCCGAAAAAGGATCCCAAACTCGGCAGACAGATAGGGCGCACAGGAGTAACCTAGGAGAAATAAAGGATATCAATGCATGGAGCCGCGAAGTGGTCACAGAAGTGGAGGAGGTCACAGAGACGGTGGCTCATGAAAGCGAAGCAGGGGCACTAGACAGACGTCTGCTTAACCTGTGGAAGCGAAAGAAGCAGTGGGAAGAGCAGCTTACGGGCCGCACGTCGGACAGTGGGCTTCGAAAAAGGATCCCTAACTCGGCAGACAGATAGGGCGCACAGGAGTAACCTTGACCAAATAAAGGATATCAATGCATAGAGCCGCGAAGTGGTCACAGAAGTGGAGGACGTCGCAGAGACGGTTGCTGATGAAAGCGAAGCAGGGGCACTAGACAGACGTCTGCTTAACCTGTGGAAGCGAAAGAAGAAGTGGGAAGAGCAGCTTGGGGGCCGCACGTGGGACAGTGGGCTCCGAGGAAGGATCCCCAACTCGGCAGAGAGATAGGGCGCACAGGAGTAACCTAGGCGAAAAAAGGATATCAATGCACAGAGCCACGAAGTAGTCACAGAATTGGAGGAGGTCACAGAGACGGTTGCTGATGCAAGCGAAGCAGGGCCACTAGACAGACATCTGCTTAACCTGTGGAAGCGAAGCAAGAAGTGGGAAGAGCAGCTTGGCGGCCGCACGTGGGACAGTGGGCTCCAAAAAAGGATCCCCAACCCGGCAGCGAGATAGGGCTCACAGGAGTAACCTAGGCGAAATAAAGGATATCAATGCATAGAGCCGCGAAGTGGTCACAGAAGTGGAGCAGGTCAGAGAAACGGTTGGTATGAAAGCGAAGCAGGGCCACTAGACAGATATCTGCTTAACCTGCGGAATCGAAAGAAGCAGTGGCAAGAGCAGCTTGGAGGCCGCACTTGGGACAGTGAGCTCCGAAAAACGATCCCTAACTCGGCAGACAGATAGGGGGCACAGGAGTAACCTAGGGGAATAAATGATATCAATGCATGGAATCGCGAAGTGGTCACAGAAATGGAGGAGGTCACAGAGACGGTGGCTCCTGAAAGCGAAGCAGGGGCACTAGACAGACGTCTGCTTAACCTGTGCAAGCGATAGAAGCAGTGGGAAGAGCAGCTTAGGGGCCCCACGTCAGACAGTGAGCTCCGAAAAAGGATCCCTATCTCGGCAGACAGATAGGGCGCACAGGAGTAACCTAGGAGAAATAAAGGATATCAATGCATGAAGCCGTCAAGTGGTCAAAGAAGTGAGGAGGTCACAGAGACGGTGGCTCATGAAAGCGAAGCAGGGGCACGAGACAGACGTCTGCTTAACCTGTGGAAGCGAAAGAAGCAGTGGGGAGAGCAGCTTGGGGGCCGCACGTGGGACAGTGGACAAAGAAAAAGGATCCCCAACTCGGCAGAGAGATAGGGCGCACAGGAGTAACCTAGGAGAAATAAAGGATATCAATGCATGAAGCCGCGAAGTGGTCACAGAAGTGGAGGAGGTCACAGAGACGGTGGCTCATGAAAGCGAAACAGGGGCACTAGACAGACGTCTGCTTAACCTGTGGAGGCGAAAGAAGCAGTGAAAAGAGCATCTTAGGGGCCGCACGTGGGACAGTGGGCTTCCAAAAAGGATCCCTAACTCGGCAAAGAGGTAGGGCGCTGAGGTATAACCTGGGAGAAATAAAGGATATCAATGCATGGAGCCGCGAAGTGGTCACAGAATTGGAGCAGGTGACAGAGACGGTGGGTATGAAAGCGAAGAGGGGCCACTTGACAGATATTTGCTTAACCTGTGGAAGCGAAAGAAGCAGTGGCAAGAGCAGCTTAGGGGCCGCACGTCGGACAATGGGCTCCGAAAAAGGATCCCTAACTCGGCAGACAGATAGGGCGCACAGGAGTAACCTACGAGAAATAAAGGATATCAATGCATGGAGCCGCGAAGTGGTCACAGAAGTGAGGAGGTCACAGAGACGGTGGCTCATGAAAGCGAAGCAGGGGCACTAGACCGACGTCTGATTAACCTGTGGAAGCGAAAGAAGCAGTGGGGAGAGCAGCTTGGGGGCCGCACGTGGGACAGTGGACAAAGAAAAAGGATCCCCAACTTGGCAGAGAGATAGGGCACAAAGGAGTAACCTAGGAGAAATAAAGGATATCAATGCATGGAGCTGCGGAGTGGTCACAGAACTGGAGGAGGTCACGGAGACGGTGGCTCATGAAAGCGAAGCAGGGTCACTAGACAGACGTCTGCTTAACCTGTGGAAGCGAAAGAAGCAGTGGAAAAACCAGCTTGGGGGCCGCACATGGGACTGTGGACAAAAAAAGGATCCCTAACTCGGCAGAGAGATAGGGCGCACAGGAGTAACCTAGGTATAATAAAGGATATCAATGCATAGAGCCGCGAAGCGGTCACAGAAGTGGAGAAGGTCACTGAGATGGTGGCTCATGAAAGCGAAGCAGGGGCACTAGACAGATATCTGCTTAACCTGTGGAAACGAAAGAAGCAGTGGGAAGAGCAGCTTGGGGGCCGCACGTGGGACAGTGAGCTCCGAAAAAGGATCCCAAACTCGGCAGACAGATAGGGCGCACAGGAGTAACCTAGCAGAAATAAAGGATATCAATGCATGGAGCCGCGAAGTGGTCACAGAAGTGGAGGTGGTCACAGAGACGGTGGCTCATGAAAGCGAAGCAGGGCCACTAGACAGACGTCTGCTTAACCTGTGGAAGCGAAAGAAGCAGTGAAAAGAGCATCTTAGTGGGCGCACTTGGGAGAGTGGGCTTCGAAAAAGGATCCCTAACTCGGCAGAAAATTAGGGCGCTCATGGGCAACCAATTAGAAATAATGGATATTAATGCATGGAGCCGCGAAGTGGTCACATAAGTGGAGGAGGTCACGGAGACAGTGGCTCATGAAAGCAAAGCAGGGACATTAGACAGAAGTCTGCTCAACCTGTGGAAGCGAAAGAAGCAGTAGGAAGAGCAGTTTGGGGGCCGCACGTGGGACAGTGGACAAAGAAAAAGGATCCCCAATTCGGCAAAGAGATAGGGCGCACAGGAGTAACCTAGGAGAAATAAAGGATATCAATGCATGGAGCCGCGAAGTGGTCACAGAAGTGGAGGAGGTCACAGAGACGATGGCTCATGAAAGCGAAGCAGGGGCACTAGACAGACGTCTGCTTAACCTGTGGAGGCGAAAGAAGCTGTGAAAAGAGCATCTTAGGGGCCGCACGTGGGACAGTGGGCTTCCAAAAAGGATCCCTAACTCGGCAAAGAGGTAGGGCGCTGAGGTATAACCTAGGAGAAATAAACGATATCAATGCATGGAGCCGCGAAGTGGTCACAGAATTGGAGCAGGTCACAGAGACGGTGGGTATGAAAGCGAAGAGGGGCCACTTGACAGATATGTGCTTAACCTGTGGAAGCGAAAGAAGCAGTGGCAAGAGCAGCTTAGGGGCCGCACGTCGGACAATGGGCTCCGAAAAAGGATCCCTAACTCGGCAGACAGATAGGGCGCACAGGAGTAACCTACGAGAAATAAAGGATATCAATGCATGGAGCCGCGAAGTGGTCACAGAAGTGAGGAGGTCACAGAGACGGTGGCTCATGAAAGCGAAGCAGGGGCACTACACAGACGTCTGCTTAACCTGTGGAAGCGAAAGAAGCAGTGGGGAGAGCAGCTTGGGGGCCGCACGTGGGACAGTGGACAAAGAAAAAGGATCCCCAACTCGGCAGAGAGATAGGGCACAAAGGAGTAACCTACTAGAAATAAAGGATATCAATGCATGGAGCCGCGGAGTGGTCACAGAAGTGGAGCAGGTCACGGAGACGGTGGCTCATGAAAGCGAAGCAGAGGCACTAGACAGACGTCTGCTTAACCTGTGGAAGCGAAAGAAGCAGTGGGGAGAGCAGCTTGGGGGCCGCACGTGGGACAGTGGACAAAGAAAAAGGATCCCCAATTCGGCAAAGAGATAGGGCGCACAGGAGTAACCTGCGAGAAATAAAGGATATCAATGCATGGAGCCGCGAAGTGGTCACAGAAGTGAGGAGGTCACAGAGACGGTGGCTCATGAAAGCGAAGCAGGGGCACTACACAGACGTCTGCTTAACCTGTGGAAGCGAAAGAAGCAGTGGGGAGAGCAGCTTGGGGGCCGCACGTGGGACAGTGGACAAAGAAAAAGGATCCCCAACTCGGCAGAGAGATAGGGCACAAAGGATTAACCTAGGAGAAATAAAGGATATCAATGCATGGAGCCGCGGAGTGTCACAGAAGTGGAGGAGGTCACGGAGACGGTGGCTCATGAAAGCGAAGCAGGGGCACTAGACAGACGTCTGCTTAACCTGTGGAAGCGAAAGAAGCAGTGGAAAAAGCAGCTTGGGGGCCGCACGTGGGACTGTGGACAAAAAAAGGATCCCTAACTCGGCAGAGAGATAGGGCGCACAGGAGTAACCTAGGTGAAATAAAGGATATCAATGCATAGAGCCGCGAAGCGGTCACAGAAGTGGAGGAGGTCACTGAGATGGTGGCTCATGAAAGCGAAGCAGGGGCACTAGACAGATATCTGCTTAACCTGTGGAAGCGAAAGAAGCAGTGGGAAGAGCAGCTTGGGGGCCGCACGTGGGACAGTGATCTCCGAAAAAGGATCCCAAACTCGGCAGACAGATAGGGCACACTGGAGTAACCTAGGAGAAATAAAGGATATCAATGCATGGAGACGCGAAGTGGTCACAGAAGTGGAGGACGTCGCAGAGACGGTTGCTGATGAAAGCGAAGCAGGGGCACTAGACAGACGTCTGCTTAACCTGTGGAAGCGAAAGATGCAGTGGGAAGAGCCTTGGGGGCCGCACGTGGGACAGTGGACAAAGATAAAGGATCCCCAACTCGGCAGAGAGATAGGGCGCACAGGAGTAACCTAGGAGAAATAAAGGATATCAATGCATGGAGCCGCGAAGTGGTCACAGAAGTGGAGGAGGTCACAGAGACGGTGGCTCATGAAAGCGAAGCAGGGGCACTAGACAGACGTCTGCTTAACCTGTGGAAGCGAAAGAAGCACTGGGAAGAGCAGCTTACGGGCCGCACGTCGGACAGTGGGCTTCGAAAAAGGATCCCTAACTCGGCAGACAGATAGGGCGCACAGAAGTAACCTAGGAGAAATAAAGGATATCAATGCATAGAGCCGCGAAGCGGTCACAGAAGTGGAGGAGGTCACTGAGATGGTGGCTCATGAAAGCGAAGCAGGGGCACTAGACAGATATCTGCTTAACCTGTGGAAGCGAAAGAAGCAGTGGGAAGAGCAGCTTGGGGGCCGCGCTTGGGACAGTGAGCTCCGAAAAAGGATCCCAAACGCGGCAGACAGATAGGGCGCACAGGAGTAACCTAGGAGAAATAAAAGATATCAATGCATGGAGCCACGAAGTGGTCACAGAAATGGAGGAGGTCACAGAGACGTTGGCTCATGAAAACGAAGCAGGGGCACTAGACAGACGTCTGCTTAACCTGTGGAAGCGAAAGAAGCAGCGGGAAGAGCAGCTTACGGGCCGCACGTCGGACAGTGGGCTTCGATAAAGGATCCCTAACTCGGCAGACAGATAGGGCGCACAGGAGTAACCTAGGAGAAATAAAGGATATCAATGCATGAAGCCGCGAAGTGGTCACAGAAGTGGGGGAGGTCACAGAGACGGTGGCTCATGAAAGCGAAGCAGGGCACTAGACAGACGTCTGCTTAACCTGTGGAGTAAAAAGAAGCAGTGAAAAGAGCATCTTAGGGGCCGCACGTGGGACAGTGGGCTTCGAAAAAGGATCCCGAACTCGGCAGAGAGATAGGGCGCACAGGAGTAACCTAGGCGAAATAAAGGATATCAATGCATGGAGCCGCGAAGTGCTCACAGAGGTGGAGGAGGTCACAGAGACGGTGGCTCATGAAAGCGAAGCAGGGGCACTAGACAGACGTCTGCTTAGCCTGTGGAAGCGAAAGAAGCAGTGGGAAGAGCAGCTTGGAGGCCGCACTTGGGACAGTGGGCTCCGAAAAAGGATCCCGAACTCGGCAGAGAGATAGGGCGCACAGGAGTAACCTACGAGAAATAAAGGATATCAATGCATGGAGCCGCGAAGTGGTCACAGAAGTGGAGGAGGTCACTGAGACGGTGGCTCATGAAAGCGAAGCAGGGCCAATAGACAGACGTCTGCTTAACCTGTGGAAGCAAAAGAAGCAGTGGGAAAAGCAGCTTGGGGGCCGCACGTGGGACTGTGGACAAAAAAAGGATCCCTAACTCGGCAGAGAGATAGGGCGCACAGGAGTAACCTAGGGGAAAAAAGGATATCAATGCATAGAGCCACGAAGTGGTCAGAGAAGTGGAGGAGGTCACAGAGACGATTGCTGAGGAAAGCGAAGCAGGGGCACTAGACACACATCTGCTTAACCTGTGGAAGCGAAAGAAGAAGTGGGAAGAGCAGCTTGGGGGCCGCACGTGGGACAGTGGGCTCCGAGGAAGGATCCCCAACTCGGCAGAGAGATAGGGCGCACAGTAGTAACCTAGGCGAAAAAAGGATATCAATGCATAGAGCCACGAAGTGGTCACAGAATTGGAGGAGGTCACAGAGACGGTTGCTGATGCAAGCGAAGCAGGGCCACTAGACAGACATCTGCTTAACCTGTGGAAGCGAAGCAAGAAGTGGGAAGAGCAGCTTGGCGGCCGCACGTGGGACAGTGGGCTCCAAAAAAGGATCCCCAACCCGGCAGCGAGATAGGGCTCACAGGAATAACCTAGGCGAAATAAAGGATATCAATGCATAGAGCCGCGAAGTGGTCACAGAAGTGGAGCAGGTCAGAGAAACGGTTGGTATGAAAGCGAAGCAGGGCCACTAGACAGATATCTGCTTAACCTGCGGAATCGAAAGAAGCAGTGGCAAGAGCAGCTTGGAGGCCGCACTTGGGACAGTGAGCTCCGAAAAACGATCCCTAACTCGGCAGACAGATAGGGCGCACAGGAGTAACCTAGGGGAATAAATGATATCAATGCATGGAATCGCGAAGTGGTCACAGAAGTGGAGGAGGTCACAGAGACGGTGGCTCATGAAAGCGAAGCAGGGGCACTAGACAGACGTCTGCTTAACCTGTGCAAGCGATAGAAGCAGTGGGAAGAGCAGCTTAGGGGCCGCACGTCGGACAGTGAGCTCCGAAAAAGGATCCCTATCTCGGCAGACAGATAGGGCGCACAGGAGTAACCTAGGAGAAATAAAGGATATCAATGCATGAAGCCGTCAAGTGGTCAAAGAGGTGAGGAGGTCACAGAGACGGTGGCTCATGAAAGCGAAGCAGGGGCACGAGACAGACGTCTGCTTAACCTGTGGAAGCGAAAGAAGCAGTGGGGAGAGCAGCTTGGGGGCCGCACGTGGGACAGTGGACAAAGAAAAAGGATCCCCAACTCGGTAGAGAGATAGGGCGCACAGGAGTAACCTAGGAGAAATAAAGGATATCAATGCATGAAGCCGCGAAGTTTTCACAGAAGTGGAGGAGGTCACAGAGACGGTGGCTCATGAAAGCGAAACAGGGGCACTAGACAGACGTCTGCTTAACCTGTGGAGGCGAAAGAAGCAGTGAAAAGAGCATCTTAGGGGCCGCACGTGGGACAGTGGGCTTCCAAAAAGGATCCCTAACTCGGCAAAGAGGTAGGGCGCTGAGGTATTACCTAGGAGAAATAAAGGATATCAATGCATGGAGCCGCGAAGTGGTCACAGAATTGGAGCAGGTGACAGAGACGGTGGGTATGAAAGCGAAGAGGGGCCACTTGACAGATATTTGCTTAACCTGTGGAAGCGAAAGAAGCAGTGGCAAGAGCAGCTTAGGGGCCGCACGTCGGACAATGGGCTCCAAAAAAGGATCCCTAACTCGGCAGACAGATAGGGCGCACAGGAGTAACCTACGAGAAATAAAGGATATCAATGCATGGAGCCGCGAAGTGGTCACAGAAGTGAGGAGGTCACAGAGACGGTGGCTCATGAAAGCGAAGCAGGGGCACTAGACCGACGTCTGCTTAACCTGTGGAAGCGAAAGAAGCAGTGGGGAGAGCAGCTTGGGGGCCGCACGTGGGACAGTGGACAAAGAAAAAGGATCCCCAACTCGGCAGAGAGATAGGGCACAAAGGAGTAACCTAGGAGAAATAAAGGATATCAATGCATGGAGCTGCCGAGTGGTCACAGAACTGGAGGAGGTCACGGAGACGGTGGCTCATGAAAGCGAAGCAGGGTCACTAGACAGACGTCTGCTTAACCTGTGGAAGCGAAAGAAGCAGTGGAAAAACCAGCTTGGGGGCCGCACATGGGACTGTGGACAAAAAAAGGATCCCTAACTCGGCAGAGAGATAGGGCGCACAGGAGTAACCTAGGTATAATAAAGGATATCAATGCATAGAGCCGCGAAGCGGTCACAGAAGTGGAGAAGGTCACTGAGATGGTGGCTCATGAAAGCGAAGCAGGGCCACTAGACAGACGTCTGCTTAACCTGTGGAAGCGAAAGAAGCAGTGGGAAGAGCAGCTTATGGGCCGCACGTCGGACAGTGGGCTTCGAAAAAGGATCCCTAACTCGGCAGACAGATAGGGCGCACAGGAGTAACCTAGACCAAATAAAGGATATCAATGCATAGAGCCGCGAAGTGGTCACAGAAGTGGAGGACGTCGCAGAGACGGTTGCTGATGAAAGCGAAGCAGGGGCACTAGACAGACGTCTGCTTAACCTGTGGAAGCGAAAGAAGCAGTGAAAAGAGCATCTTAGTGGGCGCACTTGGGAGAGTGGGCTTCGAAAAAGGATCCCTAACTCGGCAAAGAGGTAGGGCGCACAGGAGTAACCTAGGAGAAATAAAAGATATCAATGCATGGAGCCACGAAGTGGTCACAGAAATGGAGGAGGTCACAGAGACGGTGGCTCATGAAAGCGAAGCAGGGGCACTAGACAGACGTCTGCTTAACCTGTGGAAGCGAAAGAAGCAGTGGGAAGAGCAGCTTACGGGCCGCACGTCGGACAGTGGGCTTCGATAAAGGATCCCTAACTCGGCAGACAGATAGGGCGCACAGGAGTAACCTAGGAGAAATAAAGGATATCAATGCATGAAGCCGCGAAGTGGTCACAGAAGTGGGGGAGGTCACAGAGACGGTGGCTCATGAAAGCGAAGCAGGGCACTAGACAGACGTCTGCTTAACCTGTGGAGTAAAAAGAAGCAGTGAAAAGAGCATCTTAGGGGCCGCACGTGGGACAGTGGGCTTCGAAAAAGGATCCCGAACTTGGCAGAGAGATAGGGCGCACAGGAGTAACCTAGGCGAAATAAAGGATATCAATGCAAGGAGCCGCGAAGTGGTCACAGAGGTGGAGGAGGTCACAGAGACGGTGGCTCATGAAAGCGAAGCAGGGGCACTAGACAGACGTCTGCTTAGCCTGTGGAAGCGAAAGAAGCAGTGGGAAGAGCAGCTTGGAGGCCGCACTTGGGACAGTGGGCTCCGAAAAAGGATCCCGAACTCGGCAGAGAGATAGGGCACACAGGAGTAACCTACGAGAAATAAAGGATATCAATGCATGGAGCCGCGAAGTGGTCACAGAAGTGGAGGAGGTCACCGAGACGGTGGCTCACGAAAGCGAAGCAGGGGCAATAGACACACGTCTGCTTAACCTGTGGAAGCAAAAGAAGCAGTGGGAAAAGCAGCTTGGGGGCCGCACGTGGGACTGTGGACAAAAAAAGGATCCCTAACTCGGCAGAGAGATAGGGCGCACAGGAGTAACCTAGGGGAAATAAAGGATATCAATGCATGAAGCCGTCAAGTGGTCACAGAAGTGAGGAGGTCACAGAGACGATGGCTCATGAAAGCGAAGCAGGGGCACTAGACAGACGTCTGCTTAACCTGTGGAAGCGAAAGAAGCAGTGGGGAGAGCAGCGTGGGGGCCGCACGTGGGACAGTGGACAAAGAAAAAGGATCCCCAACTCGGCAGAGAGATAGGGCGCAAAGGAGTAACCTAGGAGAAATAAAGGATATCAATGCATGGAGCCGTGGAGTGGTCACAGAAGTGGAGGAGGTCACGGAGACGGTGGCTCATGAAAGCGAAGCAGGGGCACTAGACAGACGTCTGCTTAACCTGCGGAAGCGAAAGAAGCAGTGGGAAAAGCAGCTTGGGGGCCGCACGTGCGACAGTGGGCTCCGAAAAAGGATCCCTAACTCGGCAGACAGATAGGGCGCACAGGAGTAACCTACGAGAAATAAAGGATATCAATGCATGGAGCCGCGAAGTGGTCACAGAAGTGGAGGAGGTCACCGAGACGGTGGCTGATGAAAGCGAAGCAGGGGCACTAGACAGACGTCTGCTTAACCTGTGGAAGCGAAAGAAGCAGTGGGAAAAGCAGCTTGGGGGCCGCACGTGGGACTGTGGACAAAGAAAGGATCCCTAACTCGGCAGAGAGATAGGGCGCACAGGAGTAACCTAGGAGAAATAAAGGATATCAATGCATGAAGCCGTCAAGTGGTCACAGAAGGGAGGAGGTCACAGAGACGCTGGCTCATGAAAGCGAAGCAGGGTCACTAGACAGACGTCTGCTTAACCTGTGGAAGCGAAAGAATCAGTGGGGAGAGCAGCTTGGGGGCCGCACGTGGGACAGTGGACAAAGAAAAAGGATCCCCAACTCGGCAGAGAGATAGGGCACAAAGGAGTAACCTAGGAGAAATAAAGGATATCAATGCATGGAGCCGCGGAGTGTCACAGAAGTGGAGGAGGTCACGGAGACGGTGGCTCATGAAAGCGAAGCAAGGGCACTAGACAGACGTCTGCTTAACCTGTGGAAGTGAAAGAAGCAGTGGAAAAAGCAGCTTGGGGGCCGCACGTGGGACAGTGGACAAAAAAGGATCCCTAACTCGGCAGAGAGATAGGGCGCACAGGAGTAACCTAGGTAAAATAAAGGATATGAATGCATAGAGCCGCGAAGCGGTCACAGAAGTGGAGGAGGTCACTGAGATGGTGGCTCATGAAAGCGAAGCAGGGGCACTAGACAGATATCTGCTTAACCTGTGGAAGCGAAAGAAGCAGTGGGAAGAGCAGCTTGGGGGCCGCACGTGGGACAGTGAGCTCCGAAAAAGGATCCCAAACTCGGCAGACAGATAGGGCGCACAGGAGTAACCTAGGAGAAATAAAGGATATCAATGCATGGAGCCGCGAAGTGGTCACAGAAGTGGAGGAGGTCACGGAGACAGTGGCTCATGAAAGCAAAGCAGGGACATTATACAGAAGTCTGCTCAACCTGTGGAAGCGAAAGAAGCAGTAGGAAGAGCAGTTTGGGGGCCGCACGTGGGACAGTGGACAAAGAAAAAGGATCCCCAACTCGGCAGACAGATAGGGCGCACAGGAGTAACCTAGGAGAAATAAAGGATATCAATGCATGGAGCCGCGGAGTGGTCACAGAAGTGGAGGAGGTCACGGAGACGGTGGCTCATGAAAGCGAAGCAGGGGCACTAGACAGACGTCTGCTTAACCTGTGGAAGCGAAAGAAGCAGTGGAAAAAGCATCCTAGGGGCCGCACGTGGGACAGTGGGCTTCGAAAAAGGATCCCTAACCCGTCAAAGAGGTAGGGCGCTCAGGTATAACCTAGGAGAAATAAAGGATATCAATGCATGGAGCCGCGAAGTGGTCACAGAAGTGGAGGAGGTCACGGAGACGGTGGCTCATGAAAGCGAAGCAGGGGCATTAGACAGACGTCTGCTTAACCTGTGGAAGCGACAGAAGCAGTGGGAAGAGCAGCTTGGGGGCCGCACGTGGGACAGTGGACAAAGAAAAAGGATCCCCAACTCGGCAGACAAATAGGGCGCCCTGGAGTAACCTAGGGGAATAAAGGGTATCAATGCATGGAGCCGCGAAGTGGTCAGAGAAGTGGAGGAGGTCACAGAGACGATTGCTGATGAAAGCGAAGCAGGGGCACTAGACACACATCTGCTTAACCTGTGGAAGCGAAAGAAGAAGTGGGAAGAGCAGCTTGGGGGCCGCACGTGGGACAGTGGACTCCGAGGAAGGATCCCCAACTCGGCAGAGAGATAGGGCGCACAGGAGTAACCTAGGCGAAAAAAGGATATCAATGCATAGAGCCACGAAGTGGTCACAGAATTGGAGGAGGTCACAGAGACGGTTGCTGATGCAAGCGAAGCAGGGCCACTAGACAGACATCTGCTTAACCTGTGGAAGCGAAGCAAGAAGTGGCAAGAGCAGCTTAGGGGCTGCACGTCGGACAATGGGCTCCGAAAAAGGATCCCTAACTCGGCAGACAGATAGGACGCACAGGAGTAACCTACGAGAAATAAAGGATATCAATGCATGGAGCCGCGAAGTGGTCACAGAAGTGAGGAGGTCACAGAGACTGTGGCTCATGAAAGCGAAGCAGGGGCACTAGACAGACGTCTGCTTAACCTGTGGAAGCGAAAGAAGCAGTGGGGAGAGCAGCTATGGGGCCGCACGTGGGACAGTGGACAAAGAAAAAGGATCCCCAACTCGGCAGAGAGATAGGGCACAAAGGAGTAACCTAGGAGAAATAAAGGATATCAATGCATGGAGCCGCGGAGTGGTCACAGAAGTGGAGGAGGTCACGGAGACGGTGGCTCATGAAAGCGAAGCAGGGGCACTAGACAGACGTCTGCTTAACCTGTGGAAGCGAAAGAAGCAGTGGAAAAAGCAGCTTGGGGGCCGCACGTGGGACTGTGGACAAAAAAAAGGATCCCTAACTCGGCAGAGAGATAGGGCGCACAGGAGTAACCTAGGTATAATAAAGGATATCAATGCATAGAGCCGCGAAGTGGTCACAGAAGTGGAGGACGTCGCAGAGAAGGTTGCTGATGAAAGCGAAGCAGGGGCACTAGACAGACGTCTGCTTAACCTGTGGAAGCGAAAGAAGCAGTGGGAAGAGCATTGGGGGCCGCACGTGGGACAGTGGACAGAGATAAAGGATCCCCAACTCGGCAGAGAGATAGGGCGCACAAGGGTAACCTAGGAGAAATAAAGGATATCAATGCATGGAGCCGCGAAGTGGTCACAGAAGTGGAGGAGGTCACAGAGACGGTGGCTCATGAAAGCGAAGCAGGGGCACTAGACAGACGTCTGCTTAACCTGTGGAAGCGAAAGAAGCACTGGGAAGAGCAGCTTACGGGCCGCACGTCGGACAGTGGGCTTCGAAAAAGGATCCCAAACTCGGCAGACAGATAGGGCGCACAGATGTAACCTAGGAGAAATAAAGGATATCAATGCATGAAGCCGCGAAGTGGTCACAGAAGTGGGGGAGGTCACAGAGACGGTGGCTCATGAAAGCGAAGCAGGGCACTAGACAGACGTCTGCTTAACCTGTGGAGTAAAAAGAAGCAGTGAAAAGAGCATCTTAGGGGCCGCACGTGGGACAGTGGGCTTCGAAAAAGGATCCCGAACTTGGCAGAGAGATAGGGCGCACAGGAGTAACCTAGGCGAAATAAAGGATATCAATGCAAGGAGCCGCGAAGTGGTCACAGAGGTGGAGGAGGTCACAGAGACGGTGGCTCATGAAAGCGAAGCAGGGGCACTAGACAGACGTCTGCTTAGCCTGTGGAAGCGAAAGAAGCAGTGGGAAGAGCAGCTTGGAGGCCGCACTTGGGACAGTGGGCTCCGAAAAAGGATCCCGAACTCGGCAGAGAGATAGGGCGCACAGGAGTAACCTACGAGAAATAAAGGATATCAATGCATGGAGCCGCGAAGTGGTCACAGAAGTGGAGGAGGTCACCGGGACGGTGGCTCACGAAAGCGAAGCAGGGGCAATAGACACACGTCTGCTTAACCTGTGGAAGCAAAAGAAGCAGTGGGAAAAGCAGCTTGGGGGCCGCACGTGGGACTGTGGACAAAAAAAGGATCCCTAACTCGGCAGAGAGATAGGGCGCACAGGAGTAACCTAGGGGAAATAAAGGATATCAATGCATGAAGCCGTCAAGTGGTCACAGAAGTGAGGAGGTCACAGAGACGATGGCTCATGAAAGCGAAGCAGGGGCACTAGACAGACGTCTGCTTAACCTGTGGAAGCGAAAGAAGCAGTGGGGAGAGCAGCGTGGGGGCCGCACGTGGGACAGTGGACAAAGAAAAAGGATCCCCAACTCGGCAGAGAGATAGGGCGCAAAGGAGTAACCTAGGAGAAATAAAGGATATCAATGCATGGAGCCGCGGAGTGGTCACAGAAGTGGAGGAGGTCACGGAGACGGTGGCTCATGATAGCGAAGCAGGGGCACTAGACAGACGTCTGCTTAACCTGCGGAAGCGAAAGAAGCAGTGGGAAAAGCAGCTTGGGGGCCGCACGTGCGACAGTGGGCTCCGAAAAAGGATCCCTAACTCGGCAGACAGATAGGGCGCACAGGAGTAACCTACGAGAAATAAAGGATATCAATGCATGGAGCCGCGAAGTGGTCACAGAAGTGGAGGAGGTCACCGAGACGGTGGCTGATGAAAGCGAAGCAGGGGCACTAGACAGACGTCTGCTTAACCTGTGGAAGCGAAAGAAGCAGTGGGAAAAGCAGCTTGGGGGCCGCACGTGGGACTGTGGACAAAGAAAGGATCCCTAACTCGGCAGAGAGATAGGGCGCACAGGAGTAACCTAGGAGAAATAAAGGATATCAATGCATGAAGCCGTCAAGTGGTCACAGAAGGGAGGAGGTCACAGAGACGCTGGCTCATGAAAGCGAAGCAGGGGCACTAGACAGACGTCTGCTTAACCTGTGGAAGCGAAAGAATCAGTGGGGAGAGCAGCTTGGGGGCCGCACGTGGGACAATGGACAAAGAAAAAGGATCCCCAACTCGGCAGAGAGATAGGGCACAAAGGAGTAACCTAGGAGAAATAAAGGATATCAATGCATGGAGCCGCGGAGTGTCACAGAAGTGGAGGAGGTCACGGAGACGGTGGCTCATGAAAGTGAAGCAAGGGCACTAGACAGACGTCTGCTTAACCTGTGGAAGTGAAAGAAGCAGTGGAAAAAGCAGCTTGGGGGCCGCACGTGGGACTGTGGACAAAAAAGGATCCCTAACTCGGCAGAGAGATAGGGCACACAGGAGTAACCTAGGTAAAATAAAGGATATCAATGCATAGAGCCGCGAAGCGGTCACAGAAGTGGAGGAGGTCACTGAGATGGTGGCTCATGAAAGCGAAGCAGGGGCACTAGACAGATATCTGCTTAACCTGTGGAAGCGAAAGAAGCAGTGGGAAGAGCAGCTTGGGGGCCGCACGTGGGACAGTGAGCTCCGAAAAAGGATCCCAAACTCGGCAGACAGATAGGGCGCACAGGAGTAACCTAGGAGAAATAAAGGATATCAATGCATGGAGCCGCGAAGTGGTCACAGAAGTGGAGGAGGTCACGGAGACAGTGGCTCATGAAAGCAAAGCAGGGACATTATACAGAAGTCTGCTCAACCTGTGGAAGCGAAAGAAGCAGTAGGAAGAGCAGTTTGGGGGCCGCACGTGGGACAGTGGACAAAGAAAAAGGATCCCCAACTCGGCAGACAGATAGGGCGCACAGGAGTAACCTAGGAGAAATAAAGGATATCAATGCATGGAGCCGCGGAGTGGTCACAGAAGTGGAGGAGGTCACGGAGACGGTGGCTCATGAAAGCGAAGCAGGGGCACTAGACAGACGTCTGCTTAACCTGTGGAAGCGAAAGAAGCAGTGGAAAAAGCATCCTAGGGGCCGCACGTGGGACAGTGGGCTTCGAAAAAGGATCCCTAACCCGTCAAAGAGGTAGGGCGCTCAGGTATAACCTAGGAGAAATAAAGGATATCAATGAATGGAGCCGCGAAGTGGTCACAGAAGTGGAGGAGGTCACGGAGACGGTGGCTCATGAAAGCGAAGCAGGGGCATTAGACAGACGTCTGCTTAACCTGTGGAAGCGACAGAAGCAGTGGGAAGAGCAGCTTGGGGGCCGCACGTGGGACAGTGGACAAAGAAAAAGGATCCCCAACTCGGCAGAGAGATAGGGCGCACAGGAGTAACCTAGGAGAAATAAAGGATATCAATGCATGGAGCCGCGAAGTGGTCACAGAAATGGAGGAGGTCACAGAGACGGTGGCTCATGAAAGCGAAGCAGGGGCACTTGACAGATGTCTGCTTAACCTGTGGAAGCGAAAGAAGCAGTGGGAAGAGCAGCTTAGGGCTGCACATCGGACAGTGGGCTCCGAAAAAGGATCCCTAACTCGGCAGACAAATAGGGCGCCCTGGAGTAACCTAGGGGAATAAAGGGTATCAATGCATGGAGCCGCGAAGTGGTCAGAGAAGTGGAGGAGGTCACAGAGACGATTGCTGATGAAAGCGAAGCAGGGGCACTAGACACACATCTGCTTAACCTGTGGAAGCGAAAGAAGAAGTGGGAAGAGCAGCTTGGGGGCCGCACGTGGGACAGTGGACTCCGAGGAAGGATCCCCAACTCGGCAGAGAGATAGGGCGCACAGGAGTAACCTAGGCGAAAAAAGGATATCAATGCATAGAGCCACGAAGTGGTCACAGAATTGGAGGAGGTCACAGAGACGGTTGCTGATGCAAGCGAAGCAGGGCCACTAGACAGACATCTGCTTAACCTGTGGAAGCGAAGCAAGAAGTGGCAAGAGCAGCTTAGGGGCTGCACGTCGGACAATGGGCTCCGAAAAAGGATCCCTAACTCGGCAGACAGATAGGGCGCACAGGAGTAACCTACGAGAAATAAAGGATATCAATGCATGGAGCCGCGAAGTGGTCACAGAAGTGAGGAGGTCACAGAGACGGTGGCTCATGAAAGCGAAGCAGGGGCACTAGACAGACGTCTGCTTAACCTGTGGAAGCGAAAGAAGCAGTGGGGAGAGCAGCTATGGGGCCGCACGTGGGACAGTGGACAAAGAAAAAGGATCCCCAACTCGGCAGAGAGATAGGGCACAAAGGAGTAACCTAGGAGAAATAAAGGATATCAATGCATGGAGCCGCGGAGTGGTCACAGAAGTGGAGGAGGTCACGGAGACGGTGGCTCATGAAAGCGAAGCAGGGGCACTAGACAGACGTCTGCTTAACCTGTGGAAGCGAAAGAAGCAGTGGAAAAAGCAGCTTGGGGGCCGCACGTGGGACTGTGGACAAAAAAAAGGATCCCTAACTCGGCAGAGAGATAGGGCGCACAGGAGTAACCTAGGTAAAATAAAGGATATCAATGCATAGAGCCGCGAAGCGGTCACAGAAGTGGAGGAGGTCACTGAGATGGTGGCTCATGAAAGCGAAGCAGGGGCACTAGACAGATATCTGCTTAACCTGTGGAAGCGAAAGAAGCAGTGGGAAGAGCAGCTTGGGGGCCGCACGTGGGACAGTGAGCTCCGAAAAAGGATCCCAAACTCGGCAGACAGATAGGGCGCACAGGAGTAACCTAGGTAAAATAAAGGATATCAATGCATAGAGCCGCGAAGCGGTCACAGAAGTGGAGGAGGTCACTGAGATGGTGGCTCATGAAAGCGAAGCAGGGGCACTAGACAGATATCTGCTTAACCTGTGGAAGCGAAAGAAGCAGTGGGAAGAGCAGCTTGGGGGCCGCACGTGGGACAGTGAGCTCCGAAAAAGGATCCCAAACTCGGCAGACAGATAGGGCGCACAGGAGTAACCTAGGAGAAATAAAGGATATCAATGCATGGAGCCGCGAAGTGGTCACAGAAGTGGAGGAGGTCACGGAGACAGTGGCTCATGAAAGCAAAGCAGGGACATTATACAGAAGTCTGCTCAACCTGTGGAAGCGAAAGAAGCAGTAGGAAGAGCAGTTTGGGGGCCGCACGTGGGACAGTGGACAAAGAAAAAGGATCCCCAACTCGGCAGACAGATAGGGCGCACAGGAGTAACCTAGGAGAAATAAAGGATATCAATGCATGGAGCCGCGGAGTGGTCACAGAAGTGGAGGAGGTCACGGAGACGGTGGCTCATGAAAGCGAAGCAGGGGCACTAGACAGACGTCTGCTTAACCTGTGGAAGCGAAAGAAGCAGTGGAAAAAGCATCCTAGGGGCCGCACTTGGGACAGTGGGCTTCGAAAAAGGATCCCTAACCCGTCAAAGAGGTAGGGCGCTCAGGTATAACCTAGGAGAAATAAAGGATATCAATGCATGGAGCCGCGAAGTGGTCACAGAAGTGGAGGAGGTCACGGAGACGGTGGCTCATGAAAGCGAAGCAGGGGCATTAGACAGACGTCTGCTTAACCTGTGGAAGCGACAGAAGCAGTGGGAAGAGCAGCTTGGGGGCCGCACGTGGGACAGTGGACAAAGAAAAAGGATCCCCAACTCGGCAGAGAGATACGGCGCACAGGAGTAACCTAGGAGAAATAAAGGATATCAATGCATGGAGCCGCGAAGTGGTCACAGAAATGGAGGAGGTCACAGAGACGGTGGCTCATGAAAGCGAAGCAGGGGCACTTGACAGATGTCTGCTTAACCTGTGGAAGCGAAAGAAGCAGTGGGAAGAGCAGCTTAGGGCTGCACATCGGACAGTGGGCTCCGAAAAAGGATCCCTAACTCGGCAGACAAATAGGGCGCCCTGGAGTAACCTAGGGGAATAAAGGGTATCAATGCATGGAGCCGCGAAGTGGTCAGAGAAGTGGAGGAGGTCACAGAGACGATTGCTGATGAAAGCGAAGCAGGGGCACTAGACACACATCTGCTTAACCTGTGGAAGCGAAAGAAGAAGTGGGAAGAGCAGCTTGGGGGCCGCACGTGGGACAGTGGACTCCGAGGAAGGATCCCCAACTCGGCAGAGAGATAGGGCGCACAGGAGTAACCTAGGCGAAAAAAGGATATCAATGCATAGAGCCACGAAGTGGTCACAGAATTGGAGGAGGTCACAGAGACGGTTGCTGATGCAAGCGAAGCAGGGCCACTAGACAGACATCTGCTTAACCTGTGGAAGCGAAGCAAGAAGTGGCAAGAGCAGCTTAGGGGCTGCACGTCGGACAATGGGCTCCGAAAAAGGATCCCTAACTCGGCAGACAGATAGGGCGCACAGGAGTAACCTACGAGAAATAAAGGATATCAATGCATGGAGCCGCGAAGTGGTCACAGAAGTGAGGAGGTCACAGAGACGGTGGCTCATGAAAGCGAAGCAGGGGCACTAGACAGACGACTGCTTAACCTGTGGAAGCGAAAGAAGCAGTGGGGTGAGCAGCTATGGGGCCGCACGTGGGACAGTGGACAAAGAAAAAGGATCCCCAACTCGGCAGAGAGATAGGGCACAAAGGAGTAACCTAGGAGAAATAAAGGATATCAATGCATGGAGCCGCGGAGTGGTCACAGAAGTGGAGGAGGTCACGGAGACGGTGGCTCATGAAAGCGAAGCAGGGGCACTAGACAGACGTCTGCTTAACCTGTGGAAGCGAAAGAAGCAGTGGAAAAAGCAGCTTGGGGGCCGCACGTGGGACTGTGGACAAAAAAAAGGATCCCTAACTCGGCAGAGAGATAGGGCGCACAGGAGTAACCTAGGTAAAATAAAGGATATCAATGCATAGAGCCGCGAAGCGGTCACAGAAGTGGAGGAGGTCACAGAGACGGTTGCTGATGCAAGCGAAGCAGGGCCACTAGACAGACATCTGCTTAACCTGTGGAAGCGAAGCAAGAAGTGGCAAGAGCAGCTTAGGGGCTGCACGTCGGACAATGGGCTCCGAAAAAGGATCCCTAACTCGGCAGACAGATAGGACGCACAGGAGTAACCTACGAGAAATAAAGGATATCAATGCATGGAGCCGCGAAGTGGTCACAGAAGTGAGGAGGTCACAGAGACTGTGGCTCATGAAAGCGAAGCAGGGGCACTAGACAGACGTCTGCTTAACCTGTGGAAGCGAAAGAAGCAGTGGGGAGAGCAGCTATGGGGCCGCACGTGGGACAGTGGACAAAGAAAAAGGATCCCCAACTCGGCAGAGAGATAGGGCACAAAGGAGTAACCTAGGAGAAATAAAGGATATCAATGCATGGAGCCGCGGAGTGGTCACAGAAGTGGAGGAGGTCACGGAGACGGTGGCTCATGAAAGCGAAGCAGGGGCACTAGACAGACGTCTGCTTAACCTGTGGAAGCGAAAGAAGCAGTGGAAAAAGCAGCTTGGGGGCCGCACGTGGGACTGTGGACAAAAAAAAGGATCCCTAACTCGGCAGAGAGATAGGGCGCACAGGAGTAACCTAGGTATAATAAAGGATATCAATGCATAGAGCCGCGAAGTGGTCACAGAAGTGGAGGACGTCGCAGAGAAGGTTGCTGATGAAAGCGAAGCAGGGGCACTAGATAGACGTCTGCTTAACCTGTGGAAGCGAAAGAAGCAGTGGGAAGAGCATTGGGGGCCGCACGTGGGACAGTGGACAGAGATAAAGGATCCCCAACTCGGCAGAGAGATAGGGCGCACAAGAGTAACCTAGGAGAAATAAAGGATATCAATGCATGGAGCCGCGAAGTGGTCACAGAAGTGGAGGAGGTCACAGAGACGGTGGCTCATGAAAGCGAAGCAGGGGCACTAGACAGACGTCTGCTTAACCTGTGGAAGCGAAAGAAGCACTGGGAAGAGCAGCTTACGGGCCGCACGTCGGACAGTGGGCTTCGAAAAAGGATCCCAAACTCGGCAGACAGATAGGGCGCACAGATGTAACCTAGGAGAAATAAAGGATATCAATGCATAGAGCCGCGAAGCGGTCACAGAAGTGGAGGAGGTCACTGAGATGGTGGCTCATGAAAGCGAAGTAGGGGCACTAGACAGATATCTGCTTAACCTGTGGAAGCGAAAGAAGCAGTGGGAAGAGCAGCTTGGGGGCCGCACGTGGGACAGTGAGCTCCGAAAAAGGATCCCAAACGCGGCAGACAGATAGGGCGCACAGGAGTAACCTAGGAGAAATAAAAGATATCAATGCATGGAGCCACGAAGTGGTCACAGAAATGGAGGAGGTCACAGAGACGGTGGCTCATGAAAGCGAAGCAGGGGCACTAGACAGACGTCTGCTTAACCTGTGGAAGCGAAAGAAGCAGTGGGAAGAGCAGCTTACGGGCCGCACGTCGGACAGTGGGCTTCGATAAAGGATCCCTAACTCGGCAGACAGATAGGGCGCACAGGAGTAACCTAGGAGAAATAAAGGATATCAATGCATGAAGCCGCGAAGTGGTCACAGAAGTGGGGGAGGTCACAGAGACGGTGGCTCATGAAAGCGAAGCAGGGCACTAGACAGACGTCTGCTTAACCTGTGGAGTAAAAAGAAGCAGTGAAAAGAGCATCTTAGGGGCCGCACGTGGGACAGTGGGCTTCGAAAAAGGATCCCGAACTTGGCAGAGAGATAGGGCGCACAGGAGTAACCTAGGCGAAATAAAGGATATCAATGCAAGGAGCCGCGAAGTGGTCACAGAGGTGGAGGAGGTCACAGAGACGGTGGCTCATGAAAGCGAAGCAGGGGCACTAGACAGACGTCTGCTTAGCCTGTGGAAGCGAAAGAAGCAGTGGGAAGAGCAGCTTGGAGGCCGCACTTGGGACAGTGGGCTCCGAAAAAGGATCCCGAACTCGGCAGAGAGATAGGGCGCACAGGAGTAACCTACGAGAAATAAAGGATATCAATGCATGGAGCCGCGAAGTGGTCACAGAAGTGGAGGAGGTCACCGAGACGGTGGCTCACGAAAGCGAAGCAGGGGCAATAGACACACGTCTGCTTAACCTGTGGAAGCAAAAGAAGCAGTGGGAAAAGCAGCTTGGGGGCCGCACGTGGGACTGTGGACAAAAAAAGGATCCCTAACTCGGCAGAGAGATAGGGCGCACAGGAGTAACCTAGGGGAAATAAAGGATATCAATGCATGGAGCCGCGGAGTGGTCACAGAAGTGGAGGAGGTCACGGAGACGGTGGCTCATGATAGCGAAGCAGGGGCACTAGACAGACGTCTGCTTAACCTGCGGAAGCGAAAGAAGCAGTGGGAAAAGCAGCTTGGGGGCCGCACGTGCGACAGTGGGCTCCGAAAAAGGATCCCTAACTCGGCAGACAGATAGGGCGCACAGGAGTAACCTACGAGAAATAAAGGATATCAATGCATGGAGCCGCGAAGTGGTCACAGAAGTGGAGGAGGTCACCGAGACGGTGGCTGATGAAAGCGAAGCAGGGGCACTAGACAGACGTCTGCTTAACCTGTGGAAGCGAAAGAAGCAGTGGGAAAAGCAGCTTGGGGCCGCACGTGGGACTGTGGACAAAGAAAGGATCCCTAACTCGGCAGAGAGATAGGGCGCACAGGAGTAACCTAGGAGAAATAAAGGATATCAATGCATGAAGCCGTCAAGTGGTCACAGAAGGGAGGAGGTCACAGAGACGCTGGCTCATGAAAGCGAAGCAGGGGCACTAGACAGACGTCTGCTTAACCTGTGGAAGCGAAAGAATCAGTGGGGAGAGCAGCTTGGGGGCCGCACGTGGGACAATGGACAAAGAAAAAGGATCCCCAACTCGGCAGAGAGATAGGGCACAAAGGAGTAACCTAGGAGAAATAAAGGATGTCAATGCATGGAGCCGCGGAGTGTCACAGAAGTGGAGGAGGTCACGGAGACGGTGGCTCATGAAAGTGAAGCAAGGGCACTAGACAGACGTCTGCTTAACCTGTGGAAGTGAAAGAAGCAGTGGAAAAAGCAGCTTGGGGGCCGCACGTGGGACTGTGGACAAAAAAGGATCCCTAACTCGGCAGAGAGATAGGGCACACAGGAGTAACCTAGGTAAAATAAAGGATATCAATGCATAGAGCCGCGAAGCGGTCACAGAAGTGGAGGAGGTCACTGAGATGGTGGCTCATGAAAGCGAAGCAGGGGCACTAGACAGATATCTGCTTAACCTGTGGAAGCGAAAGAAGCAGTGGGAAGAGCAGCTTGGGGGCCGCACGTGGGACAGTGAGCTCCGAAAAAGGATCCCAAACTCGGCAGACAGATAGGGCGCACAGGAGTAACCTAGGAGAAATAAAGGATATCAATGCATGGAGCCGCGAAGTGGTCACAGAAGTGGAGGAGGGTCACGGAGACAGTGGCTCATGAAAGCAAAGCAGGGACATTATACAGAAGTCTGCTCAACCTGTGGAAGCGAAAGAAGCAGTAGGAAGAGCAGTTTGGGGGCCGCACGTGGGACAGTGGACAAAGAAAAAGGATCCCCAACTCGGCAGACAGATAGGGCGCACAGGAGTAACCTAGGAGAAATAAAGGATATCAATGCATGGAGCCGCGGAGTGGTCACAGAAGTGGAGGAGGTCACGGAGACGGTGGCTCATGAAAGCGAAGCAGGGGCACTAGACAGACGTCTGCTTAACCTGTGGAAGCGAAAGAAGCAGTGGAAAAAGCATCCTAGGGGCCGCACGTGGGACAGTGGGCTTCGAAAAAGGATCCCTAACCCGTCAAAGAGGTAGGGCGCTCAGGTATAACCTAGGAGAAATAAAGGATATCAATGCATGGAGCCGCGAAGTGGTCACAGAAGTGGAGGAGGTCACGGAGACGGTGGCTCATGAAAGCGAAGCAGGGGCATTAGACAGACGTCTGCTTAACCTGTGGAAGCGACAGAAGCAGTGGGAAGAGCAGCTTGGGGGCCGCACGTGGGACAGTGGACAAAGAAAAAGGATCCCCAACTCGGCAGAGAGATAGGGCGCACAGGAGTAACCTAGGAGAAATAAAGGATATCAATGCATGGAGCCGCGAAGTGGTCACAGAAATGGAGGAGGTCACAGAGACGGTGGCTCATGAAAGCGAAGCAGGGGCACTTGACAGATGTCTGCTTAACCTGTGGAAGCGAAAGAAGCAGTGGGAAGAGCAGCTTAGGGCTGCACATCGGACAGTGGCTCCGAAAAAGGATCCCTAACTCGGCAGACAAATAGGGCGCCCTGGAGTAACCTAGGGGAATAAAGGGTATCAATGCATGGAGCCGCGAAGTGGTCAGAGAAGTGGAGGAGGTCACAGAGACGATTGCTGATGAAAGCGAAGCAGGGGCACTAGACACACATCTGCTTAACCTGTGGAAGCGAAAGAAGAAGTGGGAAGAGCAGCTTGGGGGCCGCACGTGGGACAGTGGACTCCGAGGAAGGATCCCCAACTCGGCAGAGAGATAGGGCGCACAGGAGTAACCTAGGCGAAAAAAGGATATCAATGCATAGAGCCACGAAGTGGTCACAGAATTGGAGGAGGTCACAGAGACGGTTGCTGATGCAAGCGAAGCAGGGCCACTAGACAGACATCTGCTTAACCTGTGGAAGCGAAGCAAGAAGTGGCAAGAGCAGCTTAGGGGCTGCACGTCGGACAATGGGCTCCGAAAAAGGATCCCTAACTCGGCAGACAGATAGGGCGCACAGGAGTAACCTACGAGAAATAAAGGATATCAATGCATGGAGCCGCGAAGTGGTCACAGAAGTGAGGAGGTCACAGAGACGGTGGCTCATGAAAGCGAAGCAGGGGCACTAGACAGACGTCTGCTTAACCTGTGGAAGCGAAAGAAGCAGTGGGGAGAGCAGCTATGGGGCCGCACGTGGGACAGTGGACAAAGAAAAAGGATCCCCAACTCGGCAGAGAGATAGGGCACAAAGGAGTAACCTAGGAGAAATAAAGGATATCAATGCATGGAGCCGCGGAGTGGTCACAGAAGTGGAGGAGGTCACGGAGACGGTGGCTCATGAAAGCGAAGCAGGGGCACTAGACAGACGTCTGCTTAACCTGTGGAAGCGAAAGAAGCAGTGGAAAAAGCAGCTTGGGGGCCGCACGTGGGACTGTGGACAAAAAAAAGGATCCCTAACTCGGCAGAGAGATAGGGCGCACAGGAGTAACCTAGGTAAAATAAAGGATATCAATGCATAGAGCCGCGAAGCGGTCACAGAAGTGGAGGAGGTCACTGAGATGGTGGCTCATGAAAGCGAAGCAGGGGCACTAGACAGATATCTGCTTAACCTGTGGAAGCGAAAGAAGCAGTGGGAAGAGCAGCTTGGGGGCCGCACGTGGGACAGTGAGCTCCGAAAAAGGATCCCAAACTCGGCAGACAGATAGGGCGCACAGGAGTAACCTAGGTAAAATAAAGGATATGAATGCATAGAGCCGCGAAGCGGTCACAGAAGTGGAGGAGGTCACTGAGATGGTGGCTCATGAAAGCGAAGCAGGGGCACTAGACAGATATCTGCTTAACCTGTGGAAGCGAAAGAAGCAGTGGGAAGAGCAGCTTGGGGGCCGCACGTGGGACAGTGAGCTCCGAAAAAGGATCCCAAACTCGGCAGACAGATAGGGCGCACAGGAGTAACCTAGGAGAAATAAAGGATATCAATGCATGGAGCCGCGAAGTGGTCACAGAAGTGGAGGAGGTCACGGAGACAGTGGCTCATGAAAGCAAAGCAGGGACATTATACAGAAGTCTGCTCAACCTGTGGAAGCGAAAGAAGCAGTAGGAAGAGCAGTTTGGGGGCCGCACGTGGGACAGTGGACAAAGAAAAAGGATCCCCAACTCGGCAGACAGATAGGGCGCACAGGAGTAACCTAGGAGAAATAAAGGATATCAATGCATGGAGCCGCGGAGTGGTCACAGAAGTGGAGGAGGTCACGGAGACGGTGGCTCATGAAAGCGAAGCAGGGGCACTAGACAGACGTCTGCTTAACCTGTGGAAGCGAAAGAAGCAGTGGAAAAAGCATCCTAGGGGCCGCACTTGGGACAGTGGGCTTCGAAAAAGGATCCCTAACCCGTCAAAGAGGTAGGGCGCTCAGGTATAACCTAGGAGAAATAAAGGATATCAATGCATGGAGCCGCGAAGTGGTCACAGAAGTGGAGGAGGTCACGGAGACGGTGGCTCATGAAAGCGAAGCAGGGGCATTAGACAGACGTCTGCTTAACCTGTGGAAGCGACAGAAGCAGTGGGAAGAGCAGCTTGGGGGCCGCACGTGGGACAGTGGACAAAGAAAAAGGATCCCCAACTCGGCAGAGAGATAGGGCGCACAGGAGTAACCTAGGAGAAATAAAGGATATCAATGCATGGAGCCGCGAAGTGGTCACAGAAATGGAGGAGGTCACAGAGACGGTGGCTCATGAAAGCGAAGCAGGGGCACTTGACAGATGTCTGCTTAACCTGTGGAAGCGAAAGAAGCAGTGGGAAGAGCAGCTTAGGGCTGCACATCGGACAGTGGGCTCCGAAAAAGGATCCCTAACTCGGCAGACAAATAGGGCGCCCTGGAGTAACCTAGGGGAATAAAGGGTATCAATGCATGGAGCCGCGAAGTGGTCAGAGAAGTGGAGGAGGTCACAGAGACGATTGCTGATGAAAGCGAAGCAGGGGCACTAGACACACATCTGCTTAACCTGTGGAAGCGAAAGAAGAAGTGGGAAGAGCAGCTTGGGGGCCGCACGTGGGACAGTGGACTCCGAGGAAGGATCCCCAACTCGGCAGAGAGATAGGGCGCACAGGAGTAACCTAGACCAAATAAAGGATATCAATGCATAGAGCCGCGAAGTGGTCACAGAAGTGGAGGACGTCGCAGAGACGGTTGCTGATGAAAGCGAAGCAGGGGCACTAGACAGACGTCTGCTTAACCTGTGGAAGCGAAAGAAGCAGTGAAAAGAGCATCTTAGTGGTCGCACTTGGGAGAGTGGGCTTCGAAAAAGGATCCCTAACTCGGCAGAAAATTAGGGCGCTCATGGGTAACCTATTAGAAATAAAGGATATCAATGCATGGAGCCGCGAAGTGGTCACAGAAGTGGAGGAGGTCACGGGGACAGTGGCTCATGAAAGCAAAGCAGGGACATTATACAGAAGTCTGCTCAACCTGTGGAAGCGAAAGAAGCAGTAGGAAGAGCAGTTTGGGGGCCGCACGTGGGACAGTGGACAAAGAAAAAGGATCCCCAACTCGGCAGACAGATAGTGCGCACAGGAGTAACCTAGGAGAAATAAAGGATATCAATGCATGAAGCCGCGATGTGGTCACAGAAGTGGGGGAGGTCACCGAGACGGTGGCTCATGAAAGCGAAGCAGGGCACTAGACAGACGTCTGCTTAACCTGTGGAGTAAAAAGAAGCAGTGAAAAGAGCATCCTAGGGGCCGCACGTGGGACAGTGGGCTTCGAAAAAGGATCCCTAACCCGTCAAAGAGGTAGGGCGCTCAGGTATAACCTAGGAGAAATAAAGGATATCAATGCATGGAGCCGCGAAGTGGTCACAGAAGTGGAATAGGTCACGGAGACGGTGGCTCATGAAAGCGAAGCAGGGGCATTAGACAGACGTCTGCTTAACCTGTGGAAGCGACAAAAGCAGTGGGAAGAGCAGCTTGGGGGCCGCACGTGTGACAGTGGACAAAGAAAAAGGATCCCCAACTCGGCAGAGAGATAGGGCGCACAGGAGTAACCTAGGAGAAATAAAGGATATCAATGCATGGAGCCGCGAAGTGGTCACAGAAATGGAGGAGGTCACAGAGACGGTGGCTCATGAAAGCGAAGCAGGGGCACTTGACAGACGTCTGCTTAACCTGTGGAAGCGAAAGAAGCAGTGGGAAGAGCAGCTTAGGGCTCCACATCGGACAGTGGGCTCCGAAAAAGGATCCCTAACTCGGCAGACAAATAGGGCGCCCAGGAGAAACCTAGGGGAATAAAGGGTATCAATGCATGGAGCCGCGAAGTGGTCAGAGAAGTGGAGGAGGTCACAGAGACGATTGCTGATGAAAGCGAAGCAGGGGCACTAGACACACATCTGCTTAACCTGTGGAAGCGAAGCAAGAAGTGGGAAGAGCAGCTTGGCGGCCGCACGTGGGACAGTGGGCTCCAAAAAAGGATCCCCAACCCGGCAGCGAGATAGGGCTCACAGGAGTAACCTAGGCGAAATAATGGATATCAATGCATAGAGCCGCGAAGTGGTCACAGAAGTGGAGCAGGTCAGAGAAACGGTTGGTATGAAAGCGAAGCAGGGCCACTAGACAGATATCTGCTTAACCTGCGGAATCGAAAGAAGCAGTGGCAAGAGCAGCTTGGAGGCCGCACTTGGGACAGTGGGCTCCGAAAAACGATCCCTAACTCGGCAGACAGATAGGGCGCACAGGAGTAACCTAGGGGAATAAATGATATCAATGCATGGAGCCGCGAAGTGGTCACAGAAGTGGAGGAGGTCACAGAGACGGTGGCTCATGAAAGCGAAGCAGGGGCACTAGACAGACGTCTGCTTAACCTGTGCAAGCGATAGAAGCAGTGGGAAGAGCAGCTTAGGGGCCGCACGTCGGACAGTGAGCTCCGAAAAAGGATCCCTATCTCGGCAGACAGATAGGGCGCACAGGAGTAACCTAGGAGAAATAAAGGATATCAATGCATGAAGCCGTCAAGTGGTCAAAGAAGTGAGGAGGTCACAGAGACGGTGGCTCATGAAAGCGAAGCAGGGGCACTAGACAGACGTCTGCTTAACCTGTGGAAGCGAAAGAAGCAGTGGGGAGAGCAGCTTGGGGGCCGCACGTGGGACAGTGGACAAAGAAAAAGGATCCCCAACTCGGCAGAGAGATAGGGCGCACAGGAGTAACCTAGGAGAAATAAAGGATATCAAAGCATGAAGCCGCGAAGTGGTCACAGAAGTGGAGGAGGTCACAGAGACGGTGGCTCATGAAAGCGAAACAGGGGCACTAGACAGACGTCTGCTTAACCTGTGGAGGCGAAAGAAGCAGTGAAAAGAGCATCTTAGGGGCCGCACGTGGGACAGTGGGCTTCCAAAAAGGATCCCTAACTCGGCAAAGAGGTAGGGCGCTGAGGTATAACCTAGGAGAACTAAAGGATATCAATGCATGGAGCCGCGAAGCGGTCACAGAATTGGAGCAGGTCACAGAGACGGTGGGTATGAAAGCGAAGAGGGGCCACTTGACAGATATTTGCTTAACCTGTGGAAGCGAAAGAAGCAGTGGCAAGAGCAGCTTACGGGCCGCACGTCGGACAATGGGCTCCGAAAAAGGATCCCTAACTCGGCAGAGAGATAGGGCGCACAGGAGTAACCTACGAGAAATAAAGGATATCAATGCATGGAGCCGCGAAGTGGTCACAGAAGTGAGGATGTCACAGAGACGGTGGCTCATGAAAGCGAAGCAGGGGCACTAGACAGACGTCTGCTTAACCTGTGGAAGCGAAAGAAGCAGTGGGGAGAGCAGCTTGGGGGCCGCACGTGGGACAATGGACAAAGAAAAAGGATCCTCAACTCGGCAGAGAGATAGGGCACAAAAGGGTAACCTAGGAGAAATAAAGGATATCAATGCATGGAGCCGCGGAGTGGTCACAGAAGTGGAGGAGGTCACGGAGACGGTGGCTGATGAAAGCGAAGCAGGGGCACTAGACAGACGTCTGCTTAACCTGTGGAAGCGAAAGAAGCAGTGGGAAAAGCAGCTTGGGGGCCGCACGTGGGACTGTGGACAAATAAAGGATCCCTAACTCGGCAGAGAGATAGGGCGCACAGGAGTAACCTAGGAGAAATAAAGTATATCAATTCATGAAGCCGTCAAGTGGTCACAGAAGTGAGGAGGTCACAGAGACGGTGGCTCATAAAAGCGAAGCAGGGGCACTAGACAGACGTCTGCTTAACCTGTGGAAGCGAAAGAAGCAGTGGGGAGAGCAGCTTGGGGGCCGCACGTGGGACAGTAGACAAAGAAAAAGGATCCCCAACTCGGCAGAGAGATAGGGCGCAAAGGAGTAACCTAGGAGAAATAAAGGATATCAATGCATGGAGCCGCGGAGTGGTCACAGAAGTGGAGGAGGTCACGGATACGGTGGCTCATGAAAGCGAAGCAGGGGCACTAGACAGACGTCTGCTTAACCTGTGGAAGCGAAAGAAGCAGTGGGAAAAGCAGCTTGGGGGCCGCACGTGTGACTGTGGACAAAAAAGGATCCCTAACTCGGCAGAGAGATAGGGCGCACAGGAGTAACCTAGTCGAAATAAAGGATATCAATGTATAGAGCCGCGAAGTGGTCACCGAAGTGGAGGTCATCTCAGAGACGGTTGCTGATGAAAGCGAAGCAGGGGCACTAGACAGACATCTGCTTAGCCTGTGCAAGCGATAGAAGCAGTGGGAAGAGCAGCTTAGGGGCCGCGAGTCGGACAGTGAGCTCCGAAAAAGGATCCCTAACTCGGCAGACAGATAGGGCGCACAGGAGTAACCTAGGAGAAATAAAGGATATCAATGCATGAAGCCGTCAAGTGGTCACAGAAGTGAGGAGGTCACAGAGACGGTGGCTCATGAAAGCGAAGCAGGGGCACTAGACAGACGTCTGCTTAACCTGTGGAAGCGAAAGAAGCAGTGGGGAGAGCAGCTTGGGGGCCGCACGTGGGACAGTGGACAAAGAAAAAGGATCCCCAACTCGGCAGAGAGATAGGGCGCACAGGAGTAACCTAGGAGAAATAAAGGATATCAAAGCATGAAGCCGCGAAGTGGTCACAGAAGTGGAGGAGGTCACAGAGACGGTGGCTCATGAAAGCGAAACAGGGGCACTAGACAGACGTCTGCTTAACCTGTGGAGGCGAAAGAAGCAGTGAAAAGAGCATCTTAGGGGCCGCACGTGGGACAGTGGGCTTCCAAAAAGGATCCCTAACTCGGCAAAGAGGTAGGGCGCTGAGGTATAACCTAGGAGAAATAAAGGATATCAATGCATGGAGCCGCGAAGCGGTCACAGAATTGGAGCAGGTCACAGAGACGGTGGGTATGAAAGCGAAGAGGGGCCACTTGACAGATATTTGCTTAACCTGTGGAAGCGAAAGAAGCAGTGGCAAGAGCAGCTTACGGGCCGCACGTCGGACAATGGGCTCCGAAAAAGGATCCCTAACTCGGCAGACAGATAGGGCGCACAGGAGTAACCTACGAGAAATAAAGGATATCAATGCATGGAGCCGCGAAGTGGTCACAGAAGTGAGGATGTCACAGAGACGGTGGCTCATGAAAGCGAAGCAGGGGGCACTAGACAGACGTCTGCTTAACCTGTGGAAGCGAAAGAAGCAGTGGGGAGAGCAGCTTGGGGGCCGCACGTGGGACAATGGACAAAGAAAAAGGATCCTCAACTCGGCAGAGAGATAGGGCACAAAAGGGTAACCTAGGAGAAATAAAGGATATCAATGCATGGAGCCGCGGAGTGGTCACAGAAGTGGAGGAGGTCACGGAGACGGTGGCTGATGAAAGCGAAGCAGGGGCACTAGACAGACGTCTGCTTAACCTGTGGAAGCGAAAGAAGCAGTGGGAAAAGCAGCTTGGGGGCCGCACGTGGGACTGTGGACAAATAAAGGATCCCTAACTCGGCAGAGAGATAGGGCGCACAGGAGTAACCTAGGAGAAATAAAGTATATCAATTCATGAAGCCGTCAAGTGGTCACAGAAGTGAGGAGGTCACAGAGACGGTGGCTCATAAAAGCGAAGCAGGGGCACTAGACAGACGTCTGCTTAACCTGTGGAAGCGAAAGAAGCAGTGGGGAGAGCAGCTTGGGGGCCGCACGTGGGACAGTAGACAAAGAAAAAGGATCCCCAACTCGGCAGAGAGATAGGGCGCAAAGGAGTAACCTAGGAGAAATAAAGGATATCAATGCATGGAGCCGCGGAGTGGTCACAGAAGTGGAGGAGGTCACGGATACGGTGGCTCATGAAAGCGAAGCAGGGGCACTAGACAGACGTCTGCTTAACCTGTGGAAGCGAAAGAAGCAGTGGGAAAAGCAGCTTGGGGGCCGCACGTGTGACTGTGGACAAAAAAGGATCCCTAACTCGGCAGAGAGATAGGGCGCACAGGAGTAACCTAGTCGAAATAAAGGATATCAATGTATAGAGCCGCGAAGTGGTCACCGAAGTGGAGGTCATCTCAGAGACGGTTGCTGATGAAAGCGAAGCAGGGGCACTAGACAGACATCTGCTTAGCCTGTGCAAGCGATAGAAGCAGTGGGAAGAGCAGCTTAGGGGCCGCGAGTCGGACAGTGAGCTCCGAAAAAGGATCCCTAACTCGGCAGACAGATAGGGCGCACAGGAGTAACCTAGGAGAAATAAAGGATATCAATGCATGAAGCCGTCAAGTGGTCACAGAAGTGAGGAGGTCACAGAGACGGCGGCTCATGAAATCGAAGCAGGGGCACTAGACAGACGTCTGCTTAACCTGTGGAAGCGAAAGAAGCAGTGGGGAGAGCAGATTGGGGGCCACACGTGGGACAGTGGACAAAGAAAAAGGATCCCCAACTCGGCAGAGAGATAGGGCACAAAGGAGTAACCTAGGAGAAATAAAGGATATCAATGCATGGAGCCGCGGAGTGGTCACAGAAGTGGAGGAGGTCACGGAGACGGTGGCTCATGAAAGCGAAGCAGGGGCACTAGACAGACGTCTGCTTAACCTGTGGAAGCGAAAGAAGCAGTGGGAAAAGCAGCTTGGGGGCCGCACGTGGGACTGTGGACAAAAAAAGGATCCCTAACTCGGCAGAGAGATAGGGCGCACACGAGTAACCTAGGTAAAATAAAGGATATCAATGCATAGAGCCGCGAAGCGGTCACGGAAGTGAATGATGTCACTGAGATGGTGGCTCATGAAAGCGATGCAGGGGCACTAGAAAGATATCTGCTTAACCTGTGGAAGCGATAGAAGCAGTGGGAAGAGCAGCTTGGGGCCGCACGTGGGACAGTGAGCTCCGAAAAAGGATCCCTAACTCGGCAGACAGGGCGCACAGGAGTAACCTAGGAGAAATAAAGGATATCAATGCATGAAGCCGCGAAGTGGTCACAGAAGTGGGGGAGGTCACAGAGACGGTGGCTCATGAAAGCGAAGCAGGGCACTAGACAGACGTCTGCTTAACCTGTGGAGTAAAAAGAAGCAGTGAAAAGAGCATCTTAGGGGCCGCACGTGGGACAGTGGGCTTCGAAAAAGGATCCCCAACTCGGCAAAGAGATAGGGCGCACAGGAGTAACCTAGGAGAAATAAAGAATATCAATGCATGGAGCCGCGAAGTGGTCACAGAAGTGGAGGAGGTCACAGAGACGGTGGCTCATGAAACCGAAGCAGGGGCACTAGACAGACGTCTGCTTTACCTGTGGAAGCGAAAGAAGCAGCAGGAAGAGCAGTTTGGGGGCCGCACGTGGGACAGTGGGCAAAGAAAAAGGATCCCCAACTCGGCAAAGAGATAGGGCGCACAGGAGTAACCTAGGAGAAATAAAGGATATCAATGCTTGGAGCCGCGAAGTGGTCACAGAAGTGGAGGAGGTCACCGAGATGGTGGCTCATGAAAGCGAAGCAGGGGCACTAGACAGACGTCTGCTTAACCTGTGGAGGCGAAAGAATCAGTGAAAAGAGCATCTTAGGGGCCGCACGTGGGGCAGTGGGCTTCCAAAAAGGATCCCTAACTCGGCAAAGATGTAGGGCGCTGAGGTATAACCTAGGAGAAATAAAGGATATCAATGCATGGAGCCGCGAAGTGGTCACAGAAGTGGAGGAGTTCACGGAGACGGTGGCTCATGAAAGCGAAGCAGGGGCACTAGACAGACGTCTGCTTAGCCTGTGGAAGCGAAAGAAGCAGTGGGAAGAGCAGCTTGGAGGCCACACTTGGGACAGTGGGCTCCGAAAAAGGATCCCGAACTCGGCAGAGAGATAGGGCGCACAGGCGTAACCTAGGCCAAATAAAGGATATCAATGCATAGAGCCGCGAAGTGGTCACAGAATTGGAGCAGGTCACAAGACGGTGGGTATGAAAGCGAAGAGGGGCCACTTGACAGATATTTGCTTAACCTGTGGAAGTGAAAGAAGCAGTGGCAAGAGCAGCTTAGGGGCCGCACGTCGGACAGGGGGCTCCGAAAAAGGATCCCTAACTCGGCAGACAGATAGGGCGCACAGGAGTAACCTACGAGAAATAAAGGATATCAATGCATGGAGCCGCGAAGTGGTCACAGAAGTGGAGGAGGTCACCGAGACGGTGGCTGATGAAAGTGAAGCAGGGGAACTAGACAGACGTCTGCTTAACCTGTGGAAGCGAAAGAAGCAGTGGGAAAAGCAGCTTGGGGGCCGCACGTGGGACTGTGGACAAAAAAAGGATCCCTAACTCGGCAGAGAGATAGGGCGCACAGGAGTAACCTAGGCGAAATAAAGGATATCAATGCATGAAGCCGTCAAGTGGTCACAGAAGTGAGGAGGTCACAGAGACGATGGCTCATGAAAGCGAAGCAGAGGCACTAGACAGACGTCTGCTTAACCTGTGGAAGCGAAAGAAGCAGTGGGGAGAGCAGCGTGGGGGCCGCACGTGGGACAGTGGGCTCCGAAAAAGGATCCCTAACTCGGCAGAGAGATAGGGCGCAAAGGAGTAACCTAGGAGAAATAAAGGATATCAATGCATGGAGCCGCGGAGTGGTCACAGAAGTGGAGGAGGTCACGGAGACGGTGGCTCATGAAAGCGATGCAGGGGCACTAGACAGACGTCTGCTTAACCTGTGGAAGCGAAAGAAGCAGTGGGAAAAGCAGCTTGGGGGCCGCACGTGGGACTGTGGACAAAAAAAGGATCCCTAACTCGGCAGAGAGATAGGGCGCACAGGAGTAACCTAGGAGAAATAAAGGATATCAATGCATAGAGCCGCGAAGCGGTCACAGAAGTTGAGGAGGTCACTGAAATGGTGGCTCATGAAAGCGAAGCAGGGGCACTAGACAGATATCTGCTTAACCTGTGGAAGCGAAAGAAGCAGTGGGAAGAGCAGCTTAGGGGCCGCACGTGCGACAGTGGGCTCCGAAAAAGGATCCTTAACTCGGCAGACAGATAGGGCGCACAGGAGTAACCTAGGAGAAATAAAGGATATCAATGCATGGAGCCGCGAAGTGGTCACAGAAGTGGAGGGAGCACCGAGACGGTGGCTGATGAAAGCGAAGAAGGGGCACTAGACAGACGTCTGCTTAACCTGTGGAAGCAAAAGAAGCAGTGGGAAAAGCAGCTTGGGGGCCGCACGTGCGACTGTGGACAAAAAAAGGATCCCTAACTCGGCAGAGAGATAGGGCGCACAGGAGTAACCTAGGCGAAATAAAGGATATCAATGCATGAAGCCGTCAAGTGGTCACAGAAGTGAGGAGGTCACAGAGACGATGGCTCATGAAAGCGAAGCAGAGGCACTAGACAGACGTCTGCTTAACCTGTGGAAGCGAAAGAAGCAGTGGGAAGAGCAGCTTACGGGCCGCACGTCGGACAGTGGGATTCGAAAAAGGATCCCTAACTCGTCAAAGAGGTAGGGCGCTCAGGTATAACCTAGGCGAAATAAAGGATATCAATGCATGAAGCCGTCAAGTGGTCACAGAAGTGAGGAGGTCACAGAGACGATGGCTCATGAAAGCGAAGCAGGGGCACTAGACAGACGTCTGCTTAACCTGTGGAGTAAAAAGAAGCAGTGAAAAGAGCAGCTTAGGGGCCGCACGTGCGACAGTGGGCTCCGAAAAAGGATCCCTAACTCGGCAGACAGATAGGGCGCACAGGAGTAACCTACGAGAAATAAAGGATATCAATGCATGGAGCCGCGAAGTGGTCACAGAAGTGGAGGAGGTCACCGAGACGGTGGCTGATGAAAGCGAAGCAGGGGCACTAGACAGATGTCTGCTTAACCTGTGGAAGCGAACGAAGCAGTGGGAAAAGCAGCCTGGGGGCCGCACGTGGGACTGTGGACAAAAAAAGGATCCCTAACTCGGCAGAGAGATAGGGCGCACAGGAGTCACCTAGGAGAAATAAAGGATATCAATGAATAGAGCCGCGAAACGGTCACAGAAGTGGAGGAGGTCACTGAGATGGTGGCTCATGAAAGCGAAGCAGGGGCACTAGACAGATATCTGCTTAACCTGTGGAAGCGAAAGAAGCAGTGGGAAGAGCAGCTTGGGGGCCGCACGTGGGACAGTGAGCTCCGAAAAAGGATCCCAAACTCGGCAGACAGATAGGGCGCACAGGAGTAAGCTAGGAGAAATAAAGGGTATCAATGCATGGAGCCGCGAAGTGGTCACAGAAGTGGAGTAGGTCACCGAGACGGTGGCTCATGAAAGCGAAGCAGGGGCATTAGACAGACGTCTGCTTAACCTGTGGAGGCGAAAGAAGCAGTGAAAAGAGCATCTTAGGGGCCGCACGTGGGACAGTGGGCTTCCAAAAAGGATCCCTAACTCGGCAAAGAGGTAGGGCGCTGAGGTATAACCTAGGGGAAATAAAGGATATCAATGCATGGAGCCGCGAAGTGGTCACAGAAGTGGAGGACGTCGCAGAGACGGTTGCTGATTAAAGCGAGGCAGGGGCACTAGACAGACGTCTGCTTAACCTGTGGAAGCGAAAGAAGCAGTGAAAAGAGCATCTTAGTGGGCGCACGTGTGACAGTGGGCTTCTAAAAGGATCCCTAACTCGGCAGAAAATTAGGGCGCTCATGGGTAACCTAGGAGAAATAAAGGATATCAATGCATGGAGCCGCGAAGTGGTCACAGAAGTGGAGGAGGTCACGGAGACAGTGGCTCAAGAAAGCAAAGCAGGGACATTAGACAGAAGTCTGCTTAACCTGTGGAAGCGAAAGAAGCAGTAGGAAGAGCAGTTTGGGGGCCGCACGTGGGACAGTGGACAAAGAAAAAGGATCCCCAACTCGGCAAAGAGATAGGGCGCACAGGAGTAACCCAGGAGAAATAAAGGATATCAATGCATGGAGCCGCGAAGTGGTCACAGAAGTGGAGGAGGTCACAGAGACGGTGGCTCATGAAAGCGAAGCAGGGGCAACAGACAGACGTCTGCTTAACCTGTGGAGGCGAAAGAAGCAGTGAAAAGAGCATCTTAGGGGCCGCACGCGGGACAGTGGGCTTCCAAAAAGGATCCCTAACTAGGCAAAGAGGTAGGGCGCTGAGGTGTAACCTAGGAGAAATAAAGGATATCAATGCATGGAGCCGCGAAGTGGTCACAGAAGTGGAGGAGTTCACGGAGACGGTGGCTCATGAAAGCAAAGCAGGGGTACTAGACAGACGTCTGCTTAACCTGTGGAAGCGAAAGAAGCAGTGGGGAGAGCAGCTTGGGGGCCGCTCGTGGGACAGTGGACAAAGAAAAAGGATCCCTAACTCGGCAGAGAGATAGGGCGCACAGGAGTAACCTAGGAGAAATAAAGGATATCAATGCACAGAGCCGCGAAGCGGTCAGAGAAGTGGAGGAGGTCACCGAGACGGTGGCTGATGAAAGCGAAGCAGGGGCACTAGACAGACGTCTGCTTAACCTGTGGAAGCGAAAGATGCAGTGGGAAGAGCAGCTTAGGGCTGCACATCGGACAGTGGGCTCCGAAAAGTGATCCCTAACTCGGCAGACAAATAGGGCGCACAGGAGTAACCTAGGGGAATAAAGAAAATCAATGCATGGAGCCGCGAAGTGGTCAGAGAAGTGGAGGAGGTCACAGAGACAGTGGCTGATGAAACCGAAGCAGGGGCACAAGACAGACTTCTGCTTGACAGGTGAAAGGAAATGAAGCAGTGGGAAGAGCAGCTTGGGGGCCGCACGTGGGACAGTGGGCTCCGAAAAATTATTCCCAACTCGGCAGAGAGATAGGGCGCACAGGAGTAACCTAGTCGAAATAAAGGATATCAATGTATAGAGCCGCGAAGTGGTCACCGAAGTGGAGGACGTCTCAGAGACGGTTGCTGATGAAAGCGAAGCAGGGGCACTAGACAGACATCTGCTTAGCCTGTGCAAGCGATAGAAGCAGTGGGAAGAGCAGCTTAGGGGCCGCGAGTCGGACAGTGAGCTCCGAAAAAGGATCCCTAACTCGGCAGACAGATAGGGCGCACAGGAGTAACCTAGGAGAAATAAAGGATATCAATGCATGAAGCCGTCAAGTGGTCACAGAAGTGAGGAGGTCACAGAGACGGTGGCTCATGAAAGCGAAGCAGGGGCACTAGACAGACGTCTGCTTAACCTGTGGAAGCGAAAGAAGCAGTGGGGAGAGCAGCTTGGGGGCCGCACGTGGGACAGTGGACAAAGAAAAAGGATCCCCAACTCGGCAGAGAGATAGGGCGCACAGGAGTAACCTAGGTAAAATAAAGGATATCAATGCATAGAGCCGCGAAGCGGTCACAGAAGTGGAGGTCACTGAGATGGTGGCTCACGAAAGCGAAGCAGGGGCACTAGAAAGATATCTGCTTAACCTGTGGAAGCGAAAGAAGCAGTGGGAAGAGCAGCTTGGGGGCCGCACGTGGGACAGTGAGCTCCGAAAAAGGATGCCAAACTCGGCAGACAGATAGGGCGCACAGGAGTAACCTAGGAGAAATAAAGGATATCAATGCATGGAGCCGCAAAGTGGTCACAGAAGTGGAGGACGTCGCAGAGACGGTTGCTGATGAAAGCGAAGCAGGGGCACTAGACAGACGTCTGCTTAACCTGTGAAAGCGAAAGAAGCAGTGAAAAGAGCATCTTAGTGGGCGCACGTGGGACAGTGGGCTTCTAAAAGGATCCCTAACTCGGCAGAAAATTAGGGCGCTCATGGGTAACCTAGGAGAAATAAAGGATATCAATGCATGGAGCCGCGAAGTGGTCACAGAAGTGGAGGAGGTCACGGAGACAGTGGCTCAAGAAAGCAAAGCAGGGACATTAGACAGAAGTCTGCTTAACCTGTGGAAGCAAAAGAAGCAGTAGGAAGAGCAGTTTGGGGGCCGCACGTGGGACAGTGGACAAAGAAAAAGGATCCCCAACTCGGCAAAGAGATAGGGCGCACAGGAGTAACCTAGGAGAAATAAAGGATATCAATGCATGGAGCCGCGAAGTGGTCACAGAAGTGGAGGAGGTCACAGAGACGGTGGCTCATGAAACCGAAGCAGGGGCACTAGACAGACGTCTGCTTAACCTGTGGAGGCGAAAGAAGCAGTGAAAGGAGCATCTTAGGGGCCGCACGTGGGACAGTGGGCTTCCAAAAAGGATCCCTAACTCGGCAAAGAAGTAGGGCGCTGAGGTGTAACCTAGGAGAAATAAAGGATATCAATGCATGGAGCCGCGAAGTGGTCACAAAGTGGAGGAGTTCACGGAGACGGTGGCTCATGAAAGCGAAGCAGGGGCATTAGACAGAAGTCTGCTTAACCTGTGGAAGCGAAAGAAGCAGTGGGAAGAGCAGCTTGGGGGCCGCACGTGGGACAGTGAGCTCCGAAAAAGGATCCCAAACGCGGCAGACAGATAGGGCGCACAGGAGTAACCTAGGAGAAATAAAGGATATCAATGCATGAAGCCGCGAAGTGGTCACAAAAGCGGGGGAGTTCACAGAGACGGTGGCTCATGAAAGCGAAGCAGGGGCACTAGACAGACGTCTGCTTAACCTGTGGAAGCGAAAGAAGCAGTGGGAAGAGCATCTTACGGGCCGCACGTCGGACAGTGGGATTCGAAAAAGGATCTCTAACTCGTCAAAGAGGTAGGGCGCTCAGGTATAACCTAGGAGAAATAAAGGATATCAATGCATGGAGCCGCGAAGTGGTCACAGAGGTGGAGGAGGTCACGGAGACGGTGGCTGATGAAAGCGAAGCAGGGGCATTAGACAGACGTCTGCTTAACCTATGGAAGCGAAAGATGCAGTGGGAAGAGCCTTGGGGGCCGCACGTGGGACAGTGGACAAAGAAAAAGGATCCCCCACTCGGCAGAGAGATAGGGCGCACAGGAGTAACCTAGGAGAAATAAAGGATATCAATGCATGGAGCCGCGAAGTGGTCACAGAAGTGGAGGATGTCACAGAGACGGTGGCTCATGAAAGCGAAGCAGGGGCACTAGACAGACGTCTGCTTAACCTTTGGAAGCGAAACAAGCAGTGAGAAGAGCAGCTTACGGGCCGCACGTCGGACAGTGGGCTTCGAAAAAGGATCCCTAACTCGGCAGACATGGCGCACAGGAGTAACCTAGGAGAAATAAAGGATATCAATGCATAGAGCCACGAAGCGGTCACAGTTAGTGGAGGAGGTCACTGAGATAGTGGCTCATGAAAGCGAAGCAGGGGCACTAAACAGATATCTGCTTAACCTGTGGAAGCGAAAGAAGCAGTGGGAAGAGCAGCTTGGGGGCCGCACGTGGGACAGTGAGCTCCGAAAAAGGATCCCAAACGCGGCAGACAGATAGGGCGCACAGGAGTAACCTAGGAGAAATAAAGGATATCAATGCATGAAGCCGCGAAGTGGTCACAGAAGTGGGGGAGGTCACAGAGACGGTGGCTCATGAAAGCGAAGCGGGGCACTAGACAGACGTCTGCTTAACCTGTGGAGTAAAAAGAAGCAGTGAAAAGAGCATCTTAGGGGCCGCACGTGGGACAGTGGGCTTCGAAAAAGGGTCCCTAACTCGTCAAAGAGGAAGGGCGCTCATGTATAACCTAGGAGAAATAAAGGATATCAATGCATGAAGCCGCGAAGTGGTCACAGAAGTGCAGGAGGTCACGGAGACGGTGGCTCATGAAAGCGAAGCAGGGGCATTAGACAGACGTCTGCTTAACCTGTGGAAGCGAAAGAAGCAGTGGGAAGAGCAGCTTACGGGCCGCACGTCGGGCAGTGGGATTCGAAAAAGGATCCCTAACTCGTCAAAGAGGTAGGGCGCTCAGGTATAACCTAGGAGAAATAAAGGATATCAATGCATGGAGCCGCCAAGTGGTCACAGAAGTGGAGGAGGTCACAGAGACGGTTGCTGAAAAACGCGAAGCAGGGGCACTAGACAGACATCTGCTTAACCTGTGGAAGCGAAGGAAGAAGTGCGAAGAGCTGCTTGGGGCCGCACGTGGGACAGTGGGCTCCGAAAAAGGATCCCTAACTCGTCAAAGAGGTAGGGCGCTCAGGTATAACCTAGGAGGAATAAAGGATATCAATGCATGGAGCCGCGAAGTGGTCACAGAGGTGGAGGAGGTCACGGAGACGGTGGCTCATGAAAGCGAAGCAGGGGCATTAGACAGACGTCTGCTTTACCTGTGGAAGCGAAAGATGCAGTGGGAAGAGCCTTGGGGGCCGCACGTGGGACAGTGGACAAAGAAAAAGGATCCCCAACTCGGCAGAGAGATAGGGCGCACAGGATTAACCTATTAGAAATAAAGGATATCAATGCATGGAGCCGCGAAGTGGTCACAGAAGTGGAGGATGTCACAGAGACGGTGGCTCATGAAACCGAAGCAGGGGCACTAGACAGACGTCTGCTTAACCTGTGGAGGCGAAAGAAGCAGTGAAAAGAGCATCTTAGGGGCCGCACGTGGGACAGTGGGCTTCCAAAAAGGATCCCTAACTCGGCAAAGAGGTAGGGCGCTGAGGTGTAACCTAGGAGAAATAAAGGATATCAATGCATGGAGCCGCGAAGTGGTCACAAAGTGGAGGAGTTCACGGAGACGGTGGCTCATGAAAGCGAAGCAGGGGCATTAGACAGAAGTCTGCTAAACCTGTGGAAGCGAAAGAAGCAGTGGGAAGAGCAGCTTGGGGGCCGCATGTGGGACAGTGGGCTCCGAAAAAGGATCCCGAACTCGGCAGAGAGATAGGGCGCACAGGAGTAACCTAGGCGAAATAAAGGATATCAATGCATGGAGCCGCGAAGTGGTCACAGAAGTGGTGGAGGTCACAGAGACGGTGGCTCATGAAAGCGAAGCACGGGCACTAGACAGACGTCTGCTTAACCTGTGGAAGCGAAAGAAGCAGTGGGGAGAGCAGCTTGGGGGCCGCTCGTGGGACAGTGGGCAAAGAAAAAGGATCCCTAACTCGGCAGACAGATAGGGCGCACAGGAGTAACCTACGAGAAATAAAGGATATCAATGCATGGAGCCTCGAAGTGGTCACAGAAGTGGAGGAGGTCACAGAGACGGTTGCTGAAAAAAGCGAAGCAGGGGCACTAGACAGACATCTGCTTAACCTGTGGAAGCGAAGGAAGAAGTGCGAAGAGCAGCTTGGGGGCCGCACGTGGGACAGTGGGCTCCGAAAAAGGATCCCTAACTCGTCAAAGAGGTAGGGCGCTCAGGTATAACCTAGGAGAAATAAAGGATATCAATGCATGGAGCCGCGAAGTGGACACAGAGGTGGAGGAGGTCACGGAGACGGTGGCTCATGAAAGCGAAGCAGGGGCATTAGACAGACGTCTGCTTAACCTGTGGAAGCGAAAGATGCAGTGGGAAGAGCCTTGGGGGCCGCACGTGGGACAGTGGACAAAGAAAAAGGATCCCCAACTCGCCAGAGAGATAGGGCGCACAGGATTAACCTAGGAGAAATAAAGGATATCAAGGCATGGAGCCGCGAAGTGGTCACAGAAGTGGAGGATGTCACAGAGACGGTGGCTCATGAAAGCGAAGCAGGGGCACTAGACAGACGTCTGCTTAACCTGTAGAAGCGAAAGAAGCAGTGGGAAGAGCAGCTTACGGGCCGCACGTCGGACAGTGGGCTTCGAAAAAGGATCCCTAACTCGGCAGACAGGGCGCACAGGAGTAACCTAGGAGAAATAAAGGATATCAATGCACAGAGCCGCGAAGCGGTCACAGAAGTGGAGGAGGTCACTGAGATGGTGGCTCATGAAAGCGAAGCAGGGGCACTAGACAGATATCTGCCCAACCTGTGGAAGCGAAAGAAGCAGTGGGAAGAGCAGCTTGGGGGCCGCACGTGGGTCAGTGAGCTCCGAAAAAGGATCCCAAACGCGGCAGACAGATAGGGCGCACAGGAGTAACCTAGGAGAAATAAAGGATATCAATGCATGAAGCCGCGAAGTGGTCACAGAAGTGGGGGAGGTCACAGAGACGGTGGCTCATGAAAGCGAAGCAGGGCACTAGACAGACGTCTGCTTAACCTGTGGAGTAAAAAGAAGCAGTGAAAAGAGCATCTTAGGGGCCGCACGTGGGACAGTGGGCTTCGAAAAAGGGTCCCTAACTCGTCAAAGAGGTAGGGCGCTCAGGTATAACCTAGGAGAAATAAAGGATATCAATGCATGAAGCCGCGAAGTGGTCACAGAAGTGCAGGAGGTCACGGAGACGGTGGCTCATGAAAGCGAAGCAGGGGCATTAGACAGACGTCTGCTTAACCTGTGGAAGCGAAAGAAGCAGTGAAAAGAGCATCTTAGGGGGCGCACATGGGACAGTGGGCTTCGAAAAAGGATCACTAACTCGGTAGAAAATTAGGGCGCTCATGGGTAACCTAGGAGAAATAAAGGATATCAATGCATGGAGCCGCGAAGTGGTCACAGAAGTGGAGGAGGTCACGGAGACGTTGGCTCATGAAAGCGAAGCAGGGGCACTAGACAGACGTCTGCTTAACCTGTGGAAGCGAAAGAAGCAGTGGGAAGAGCAGCTTACGGGCCGCACGTCGGGCACTGGGATTCGAAAAAGGATCCCTAACTCGTCAAAGAGGTAGGGCGCTCAGGTATAACCTAGGAGAAATAAAGGATATCAATGCATGGAGCCGCGAAGTGGTCACAGAAGTGGAGGAGGTCACAGAGACGGTTGCTGAAAAACGCGAAGCAGGGGCACTAGACAGACATCTGCTTAACCTGTGGAAGCGAAGGAAGAAGTGCGAAGAGCTGCTTGGGGCCGCACGTGGGACAGTGAGCTCCGAAAAAGGATCCCTAACTCGTCAAAGAGGTAGGGCGCTCAGGTATAACCTAGGAGGAATAAAGGATATCAATGCATGGAGCCGCGAAGTGGTCACAGAGGTGGAGGAGGTCACGGAGACGGTGGCTCATGAAAGCGAAGCAGGGGCATTAGACAGACGTCTGCTTAACCTGTGGAAGCGAAAGATGCAGTGGGGAGAGCCTTGGGGGCCGCACGTGGGACAGTGGACAAAGAAAAAGGATCCCCAACTCGGCAGAGAGATAGGGCGCACAGGATTAACCTAGGAGAAATAAAGGATATCAATGCATGGAGCCGCGAAGTGGTCACAGAAGTGGAGGATGTCACAGAGACGGTGGCTCATGAAAGCGAAGCAGGGGCACTAGACAGACCTCTGCTTAACCTGTGGAAGCGAAAGAAGCAGTGGGAAGAGCAGCTTACGGGCCGCACGTCGGACAGTGGGCTTCGAAAAAGGATCCCTAACTCGGCAGACAGATAGGGCACACAGGAGTAACCTAGGAGAAATAAAGGATATCAGTGCATGAAGCCGCGAAGTGGTCACAGAAGTGGGGGAGGTCACAGAGACGGTGGCTCATAAAAGCGAAGCAGGGCACTAGACAGACGTCTGCTTAACCTGTGGAGTAAAAAGAAGCAGTGAAAAGAGCATCTTAGGGGCCGCACGTGGGACAGTGGGCTTCGAAAAAGGATCCCTAACTCGTCAAAGAGGTAGGGCGCTCAGGTATAACCTAGGAGAAATAAAGGATATCAATGCATGGAGCCGCGTAGTGGTCACAGAAGTGGAGGAGGTCACGGAGACGGTGGCTCATGAAAGCGAAGCAGGGGCATTAGACAGACGTCTGCTTAACCTGTGGAAGCGAAAGAAGCAGTGAAAAGAGCATCTTAGGGGGCGCAAGTGGGACAGTGGGCTTCGAAAAAGGATCCCTAACTCGGCAGAAAATTAGGGCGCTCATGGGTAACCTAGGAGAAATAAAGGATATCAATGCATGGAGCCACGAAGTGGTCACAGAAGTGGAGGAGGTCACGGAGACGGTGGCTCATGAAAGCGAAGCAGGGGCACAAGACAGACGTCTGCTTAACCTGTGGAAGCGAAAGAAGCAGTAGGAAGAGCAGTTTGGGGGCCGCACGTGGGACAGAGGACAAAAAAAAAGGATCCCCAACTCGGCAAAGAGATAGGGCGCACAGGAGTAACCTAGGAGAAATAAAGGATATCAATGCATGGAGCCGCGAAGTGGTCACAGAAGTGGAGGAGGTCACCGAGACGGTGGCTCATGAAAGCGAAGCAGGGGCACTAGACAGACGTCTGCTTAACCTGTGGAGGCGAAAGAAGCAGTGAAAAGAGCATCTTAGGGGCCGCACGTGGGGCAGTGGGCTTCCAAAAAGGATCCCTAACTCGGCAAAGAGGTAGGGCGCTGAGGTATAACCTAGGAGAAATAAAGGATATCAATGCATGGAGCCGCGAAGTGGTCACATAAGTGGAAGAGTTCACGGAGACGGTGGCTCATGAAAGCGAAGCAGGGGCACTAGACAGACGTCTGCGTAGCCTGTGGAAGCGAAAGAAGCAGTGGCAAGAGCAGCTTAGGGGCCGCACGTCGGACAGTGGGCTCCGAAAAAGGATCCCTAACTCGGCAGACAGATAGGGCGCACAGGAGTAACCTACGAGAAATAAAGGATATCAATGCATGGAGCCGCGAAGTGGTCACAGAAGTGGAGGAGGTCACCGAGACGGTGGGTGATGAAAGCGAAGCAGGGGCACTAGACAGCCGTCTGCTTAACCTGTGGAAGCAAAAGAAGCAGTGGGAAAAGCAGCATGGGGGCCGCACGTGGGACTGTGGACAAAAAAAGGATCCCTAACTCGGCAGAGAGATAGGGCGCACAGGAGTAACCTAGGCGAAATAAAGGATATCAATGCATGAAGCCGTCAAGTGGTCACAGAAGTGAGGAGGTCACAGAGACGATGGCTCATGAAAGCGAAGCAGGGGCACTAGACAGACGTCTGCTTAACCTGTGGAAGCGAAAGAAGCAGTGGGGAGAGCAGCGTGGGGGCCGCACGTGGGACAGTGGACAAAAAAAAAGGATCCCCAACTCGGCAGAGAGATAGGGCGCAAAGGAGTAACCTAGGAGAAACAAAGGATATCAATGCATGGAGCCGCGAAGTGGTCACAGAGGTGGAGGAGGTCACGGAGACGGTGGCTCATGAAAGCGATGCAGGGGCATTAGACAGACGTCTGCTTAACCTATGGAAGCGAAAGATGCAGTGGGAAGAGCCTTGGGGGCCGCACGTGGGACAGTGGACAAAGAAAAAGGATCCCCAACTCGGCTGAGAGATAGGGCGCACAGGAGTAACCTAGGAGAAATAAAGGATATCAATGCATGGAGCCGCTCAAGTGGTCACAGAAGTGGAGGATGTCACAGAGACGGTGGCTCATGAAAGCGAAGCAGGGGCACTAGACAGACGTCTGCTTAACCTGTGGAAGCGAAAGAAGCAGTGGGAAGAGCAGCTTACGGGCCGCACGTCGGACAGTGGACAAAGAAAAAGGATCCCCAACTCGGCAGAGAGATAGGGCGCACAGGATTAACCTAGGAGAAATAAAGGATATCAATGCATGGAGCCGCGAAGTGGTCACAGAAGTGGAGGATGTCACAGAGACGGTGGCTCATGAAAGCGAAGCAGGGGCACTAGACAGACATCTGCTTAACCTGTAGAAGCGAAAGAAGCAGTGGGAAGAGCAGCTTACGGGCCGCACGTCGGACAGTGGGCTTCGAAAAAGGATCCCTAACTCGGCAGACAGATAGGGCGCACAGGAGTAACCTAGGAGAAATAAAGGATGTCAATGCATGAAGCCGCGAAGTGGTCACAGAAGTGGGGGAGGTCACAGAGACGGTGGCTCATGAAAGCGAAGCAGGGCACTAGACAGACGTCTGCTTAACCTGTGGAGTAAAAAGAAGCAGTGAAAAGAGCATCTTAGGGGCCGCACGTGGGACAGTGGGCTTCGAAAAAGGATCCCTAACTCGGCAGACAGGGCGCACAGGAATAACCTAGGAGAAATAAAGGATATCAATGCATAGAGCCGCGAAGCGGTCACAGAAGTGGAGGAGGTCACTGAGATGGTGGCTCATGAAAGCGAAGCAGGGGCACTAGACAGATATCTGCTTAACCTGTGGAAGCGAAAGAAGCAGTGGGAAGAGCAGTTTGGGGGCCGCACGTGGGACAGAGGACAAAAAAAAAGGATCCCCAACTCGGCAAAGAGATAGGGCGCACAGGAGTAACCTAGGAGAAATAAAGGATATCAATGCATGGAGCCGCGAAGTGGTCACAGAAGTGGAGGAGGTCACCGAGACGGTGGCTCATGAAAGCGAAGCAGGGGCACTAGACAGACCTCTGCTTAACCTGTGGAGGCGAAAGAAGCAGTGAAAAGAGCATCTTAGGGGCCGCACGTGGGGCAGTGGGCTTCCAAAAAGGATCCCTAACTCGGCAAAGAGGTAGGGCGCTGAGGTATAACCTAGGAGAAATAAAGGATATCAATGCATGGAGCCGCGAAGTGGTCACATAAGTGGAGGAGTTCACGGAGACGGTGGCTCATGAAAGCGAAGCAGGGGCACTAGACAGACGTCTGCGTAGCCTGTGGAAGCGAAAGAAGCAGTGGCAAGAGCAGCTTAGGGGCCGCACGTCGGACAGTGGGCTCCGAAAAAGGATCCCTAACTCGGCAGACAGATAGGGCGCACAGGAGTAACCTACGAGAAATAAAGGATATCAATGCATGGAGCCGCGAAGTGGTCACAGAAGGGGAGGAGGTCACCGAGACGGTGGGTGATGAAAGCGAAGCAGGGGCACTAGACAGCCGTCTGCTTAACCTGTGGAAGCAAAAGAAGCAGTGGGAAAAGCAGCATGGGGGCCGCACGTGGGACTGTGGACAAAAAAAGGATCCCTAACTCGGCAGAGAGATAGGGCGCACAGGAGTAACCTAGGCGAAATAAAGGATATCAATGCATGAAGCCGTCAAGTGGTCACAGAAGTGAGGAGGTCACAGAGACGATGGCTCATGAAAGCGAAGCAGGGGCACTAGACAGACGTCTGCTTAACCTGTGGAAGCGAAAGAAGCAGTGGGGAGAGCAGCGTGGGGGCCGCACGTGGGACAGTGGACAAAAAAAAGGATCCCCAACTCGGCAGATAGATAGGGCGCAAAGGAGTAACCTAGGAGAAATAAAGGATATCAATGCATGGAGCCGCGGAGTGGTCACAGAAGTGGAGGAGGTCACGGAGACGGTGGCTCATGAAACCGAAGCAGGGGCACTAGACAGACGTCTGCTTATCCTGTGGAAGCGAAAGAAGCAGTGGGAAAAGCAGCTTGGGGGCCGCACGTTGGACTGTGGACAAAAAAAGGATCCCTAACTCGGCAGAGAGATAGGGCGCACAGGAGTAACCTAGGAGAAATAAAGGATATCAATGCATAGAGCCGCGAAGCGGTCGCAGAAGTGGAGGAGGTCACTGAGATGGTGGCTCATGAAAGCGAAGCAGGGGCACTAGACAGATATCTGCTTAACCTGTGGAAGCGAAAGAAGCAGTGGGAAGAGCAGCTTACGGGCCGCACGTCGGACAGTGGGATTCGAAAAAGGATCCCTAACTCGTCAAAGAGGTAGGGCGCTCAGGTATAACCTAGGAGAAATAAAGGATATCAATGCATGGAGCCGCGAAGTGGTCACAGAGGTGGAGGAGGTCACGGAGACGGTGGCTCATGAAAGCGATGCAGGGGCATTAGACAGACGTCTGCTTAACCTATGGAAGCGAAAGATGCAGTGGGAAGAGCCTTGGGGGCCGCACGTGGGACAGTGGACAAAGAAAAAGGATCCCCAACTCGGCAGAGAGATAGGGCGCACAGGAGTAACCTAGGAGAAATAAAGGATATCAATGCATGGAGCCGCTCAAGTGGTCACAGAAGTGGAGGATGTCACAGAGACGGTGGCTCATGAAAGCGAAGCAGGGGCACTAGACAGACGTCTGCTTAACCTGTGGAAGCGAAAGAAGCAGTGGGAAGAGCAGCTTACGGGCCGCACGTCGGACAGTGGACAAAGAAAAAGGATCCCAAACGCGGCAGACAGATAGGGCGCACAGGAGTAACCTAGGAGAAATAAAGGATATGAATGCATGAAGCCGCGAAGTGGTCACAGAAGTGGGGGAGGTCACAGAGACGGTGGCTCATGAAAGCGAAGCAGGGGCACTAGACAGACGTCTGCTTAACCTGTGGAAGCGAAAGAAGCAGTCGGAAGAGCAGCTTACGGGCCGCACGTGGGACAGTGGGATTCGAAAAAGGATCTCTAACTCGTCAAAGAGGTAGGGCGCTCAGGTATAACCTAGGAGAAATAAAGGATATCAATGCATGGAGCCGCGAAGTGGTCGCAGAGGTGGAGGAGGTCACGGAGACGGTGGCTGATGAAAGCGAAGCAGGGGCATTAGACAGACGTCTGCGTAACCTATGGAAGCGAAAGATGCAGTGGGAAGAGCCTTGGGGGCCGCACGTGGGACAGTGGACAAAGAAAAAGGATCCCCAACTCGGCAGAGAGATAGGGCGCACAGGAGTAACCTAGGAGAAATAAAGGATATCAATGCATGGAGCCGCGAAGTGGTCACAGAAGTGGAGGATGTCACAGAGACGGTGGCTCATGAAAGCGAAGCAGGGGCACTAGACAGACGTCTGCTTAACCTTTGGAAGCGAAAGAAGCAGTGGGAAGAGCAGCTTACGGGCCGCACGTCGGACAGTGGGCTTCGAAAAAGGATCCCTAACTCGGCAGACAGGGCGCACAGGAGTAACCTAGGAGAAATAAAGGATATCAATGCATAGAGCCGCGAAGCGGTCACAGAAGTGGAGGAGGTCACTGAGATGGTGGCTCATGAAAGCGAAGCAGGGGCACTAGACAGATATCTGCTTAACCTGTGGAAGCGAAAGAAGCAGTGGGAAGAGCAGCTTGGGGGCCGCACGTGGGACAGTGAGCTCCGAAAAAGGATCCCAAACGCGGCAGACAGATAGGGCGCACAGGAGTAACCTAGGAGAAATAAAGGATATCAATGCATGAAGCCGCGAAGTGGTCACAGAAGTGGGGGAGGTCACAGAGACGGTGGCTCATGAAAGCGAAGCAGGGCACTAGACAGACGTCTGCTTAACCTGTGGAGTAAAAAGACGCAGTGAAAAGAGCATCTTAGGGGGCGCACGTGGGACAGTGGGCTTCGAAAAAGGGTCCCTAACTCGTCAAAGAGGTAGGGCGCTCAGGTATAACCTAGGAGAAATAAAGGATATCAATGCATGGAGCTGCGAAGTGGTCACAGAAGTGGAGGAGGTCACGGAGACGGTGGCTCATGAAAGCGAAGCAGGGCACTAGACAGACGTCTGCTTAACCTGTGGAGTAAAAAGACGCAGTGAAAAGAGCATCTTAGGGGGCGCACGTGGGACAGTGGGCTTCGAAAAAGGGTCCCTAACTCGTCAAAGAGGTAGGGCGCTCAGGTATAACCTAGGAGAAATAAAGGATATCAATGCATGGAGCTGCGAAGTGGTCACAGAAGTGGAGGAGGTCACGGAGACGGTGGCTCATGAAAGCGAAGCAGGGGCATTAGGCAGATGTCTGCTTAACCTGTGGAAGCGAAAGAAGCAGTGAAAAGACCATATTAGGGGGCGCACGTGGGACAGTGGGCTTCGAAAAAGGATCCCTAACTCGGCAGAAAGTTAGGGCGCTCATGGGTAACCTAGGAGAAATAAAGGATATCAATGCATGGAGCCGCGAAGTGGTCACAGAAGTGGAGGAGGTCACGGAGACGGTGGCTCATGAAAGCGAAGCAGGGGCACTAGACAGACGTCTGCTTAACCTGTGGAAGCGAAAGAAGCAGTAGGAAGAGCAGTTTGGGGGCCGCACGTGGGACAGAGGACAAAAAAAGGATCCCCAACTCGGCAAAGAGATAGGGCGCTGAGGTATAACCTAGGAGAAATAAAGGATATCAATGCATGGAGCCGCGAAGTGGTCACAGAAGTGGAGGAGTTCACGGAGACGGTGGCTCATGAAAGCGAAGCAGGGGCACTAGACAGACGTCTGCGTAGCCTGTGAAAGCGAAAGAAGCAGTGGCAAGGGCAGCTTAGGGGCCGCACGTCGGACAGTGGGCTCCGAAAAAGGATCCCTAACTCGGCAGACAGATAGGGCGCACAGGAGTAACCTACGAGAAATAAAGGATATCAATGCATGGAGCCGCGAAGTGGTCACAGAAGTGGAGGAGGTCACCGAGACGGTGGCTGATGAAAGCGAAGCAGGGGCACTAGACAGCCGTCTGCTTAACCTGTGGAAGCAAAAGAAGCAGTGGGAAAAGCGGCATGGGGGCCGCACGTGGGACTGTGGACAAAAAAAGGATCCCTAACTCGGCAGAGAGATAGGGCGCACAGGGGTAACCTAGGCGAAATAAAGGATATCAATGCATGAAGCCGTCAAGTGGTCACAGAAGTGAGGAGGTCACAGAGACGATGGCTCATGAAAGCGAAGCAGGGGCACAAGACAGACATCTGCTTAACCTGTGGAAGCGAAGGAAGAAGTGCGAAGAGCAGCTTGGGGGCCGCACGTGGGACAGTGGGCTCCGAAAGAGGATCCCTAACTCGGCAGACAGATAGGGCGCACAGGAGTAACCTACGAGAAATAAAGGATATCAATGCATGGAGCCGCGAAGTGGTCACAGAAGTGGAGGAGGTCACCGAGACGGTGGCTGATGAAAGCGAAGCAGGGGCACTAGACAGACGTCTGCTTAACCTGTGGAAGCGAAAGAAGCAGTGGGGAGAGCAGCTTGGGGGCCGCACGTGGGACAGTGGACAAAGAAAAAGGATCCCCAACTCGGCAGAGAGATAGGGCGCAAAGGAGTAACCTAGGAGAAATAAAGGATATCAATGCATGGAGCCGCGGAGTGGTCACAGAAGTGGAGGAGGTCACGGATACGGTGGCTCATGAAAGCGAAGCAGGGGCACTAGACAGACGTCTGCTTAACCTGTGGAAGCGAAAGAAGCAGTGGAAAAAGCAGCTTGGGGGCCGCACGTGTGACTGTGGACAAAAAAGGATCCCTAACTCGGCAGAGAGATAGGGCGCACAGGAGTAACCTAGGAGAAATAAAGGATATCAATGCACAGAGCCGCGAAGCGGTCAGAGAAGTGGAGGAGGTCACCGAGACGGTGGCTGATGAAAGCGAAGCAGGGGCACTAGACAGACGTCTGCTTAACCTGTGGAAGCGAAAGATGCAGTGGGAAGAGCAGCTTAGGGCTGCACATCGGACAGTGGGCTCCGAAAAGTGATCCCTAACTCGGCAGACAAATAGGGCGCACAGGAGTAACCTAGGGGAATAAAGAAAATCAATGCATGGAGCCGCGAAGTGGTCAGAGAAGTGGAGGAGGTCACAGAGACAGTGGCTGATGAAACCGAAGCAGGGGCACAAGACAGACTTCTGCTTGACATGTGAAAGGAAATGAAGCAGTGGGAAGAGCAGCTTGGGGGCCGCACGTGGGACAGTGGGCTCCGAAAAATTATTCCCAACTCGGCAGAGAGATAGGGCGCACAGGAGAAACCTAGTCGAAATAAAGGATATCAATGTATAGAGCCGCGAAGTGGTCACCGAAGTGGAGGACGTCTCAGAGACGGTTGCTGATGAAAGCGAAGCAGGGGCACTAGACAGACATCTGCTTAGCCTGTGCAAGCGATAGAAGCAGTGGGAAGAGCAGCTTAGGGGCCGCGAGTCGGACAGTGAGCTCCGAAAAAGGATCCGTAACTCGGCAGACAGATAGGGCGCACAGGAGTAACCTAGGAGAAATAAAGGATATCAATGCATGAAGCCGTCAAGTGGTCACAGAAGTGAGGAGGTCACAGAGACGGTGGCTCATGAAAGCGAAGCAGGGGCACTAGACAGACGTCTGCTTAACCTGTGGAAGCGAAAGAAGCAGTGGGGAGAGCAGCTTGGGGGCCGCACGTGGGACAGTGGACAAAGAAAAAGGATCCCCAACTCGGCAGAGAGATAGGGCGCACAGGAGTAACCTAGGTAAAATAAAGGATATCAATGCATAGAGCCGCGAAGCGGTCACAGAAGTGGAGGTCACTGAGATGGTGGCTCACGAAAGCGAAGCAGGGGCACTAGAAAGATATCTGCTTAACCTGTGGAAGCGAAAGAAGCAGTGGGAAGAGCAGCTTGGGGGCCGCACGTGGGACAGTGGGCTTCTAAAAGGATCCCTAACTCGGCAGAAAATTAGGGCGCTCATGGGTAACCTAGGAGAAATAAAGGATATCAATGCATGGAGCCGCGAAGTGGTCACAGAAGTGGAGGAGGTCACGGAGACAGTGGCTCAAGAAAGCAAAGCAGGGACATTAGACAGAAGTCTGCTTAACCTGTGGAAGCAAAAGAAGCAGTAGGAAGAGCAGTTTGGGGGCCGCACGTGGGACAGTGGACAAAGAAAAAGGATCCCCAACTCGGCAAAGAGATAGGGCGCACAGGAGTAACCTAGGAGAAATAAGGATATCAATGCATGGAGCCGCGAAGTGGTCACAGAAGTGGAGGAGGTCACAGAGACGGTGGCTCATGAAACCGAAGCAGGGGCACTAGACAGACGTCTGCTTAACCTGTGGAGGCGAAAGAAGCAGTGAAAAGAGCATCTTAGGGGCCGCACGTGGGACAGTGGGCTTCCAAAAAGGATCCCTAACTCGGCAAAGAAGTAGGGCGCTGAGGTGTAACCTAGGAGAAATAAAGGATATCAATGCATGGAGCCGCGAAGTGGTCACAAAGTGGAGGAGTTCACGGAGACGGTGGCTCATGAAAGCGAAGCAGGGGCATTAGACAGAAGTCTGCTTAACCTGTGGAAGCGAAAGAAGCAGTGGGAAGAGCAGCTTGGGGGCCGCACGTGGGACAGTGAGCTCCGAAAAAGGATCCCAAACGCGGCAGACAGATAGGGCGCACAGGAGTAACCTAGGAGAAATAAAGGATATCAATGCATGAAGCCGCGAAGTGGTCACAAAAGCGGGGGAGTTCACAGAGACGGTGGCTCATGAAAGCGAAGCAGGGGCACTAGACAGACGTCTGCTTAACCTGTGGAAGCGAAAGAAGCAGTGGGAAGAGCAGCTTACGGTCCGCACGTCGGACAGTGGGATTCGAAAAAGGATCCCTAACTCGTCAAAGAGGTAGGGCGCTCAGGTATAACCTAGGAGAAATAAAGGATATCAATGCATGGAGCCGCGAAGTGGTCACAGAGGTGGAGGAGGTCACGGAGACGGTGGCTGATGAAAGCGAAGCAGGGGCATTAGACAGACGTCTGCTTAACCTATGGAAGCGAAAGATGCAGTGGGAAGAGCCTTGGGGGCCGCACGTGGGACAGTGGACAAAGAAAAAGGATCCCCCACTCGGCAGAGAGATAGGGCGCACAGGAGAAAACCTAGGAGAAATAAAGGATATCAATGCATGGAGCCGCGAAGTGGTCACAGAAGTGGAGGATGTCACAGAGACGGTGGCTCATGAAAGCGAAGCAGGGGCACTAGACAGACGTCTGCTTAACCTTTGGAAGCGAAACAAGCAGTGAGAAGAGCAGCTTGGGGGCCGCACGTGGGACAGTGAGCTCCGAAAAAGGATCCCAAACGCGGCAGACAGATAGGGCGCACAGGAGTAACCTAGGAGAAATAAAGGATATCAATGCATGAAGCCGCGAAGTGGTCACAAAAGCGGGGGAGTTCACAGAGACGGTGGCTCATGAAAGCGAAGCAGGGGCACTAGACAGACGTCTGCTTAACCTGTGGAAGCGAAAGAAGCAGTGGGAAGAGCAGCTTACGGTCCGCACGTCGGACAGTGGGCTTCGAAAAAGGGTCCCTAACTCGTCAAAGAGGTAGGGCGCTCAGGTATAACCTAGGAGAAATAAAGGATATCAATGCATGGAGCTGCGAAGTGGTCACAGAAGTGGAGGAGGTCACGGAGACGGTGGCTCATGAAAGCGAAGCAGGGCACTAGACAGACGTCTGCTTAACCTGTGGAGTAAAAAGACGCAGTGAAAAGAGCATCTTAGGGGGCGCACGTGGGACAGTGGGCTTCGAAAAAGGGTCCCTAACTCGTCAAAGAGGTAGGGCGCTCAGGTATAACCTAGGAGAAATAAAGGATATCAATGCATGGAGCTGCGAAGTGGTCACAGAAGTGGAGGAGGTCACGGAGACGGTGGCTCATGAAAGCGAAGCAGGGGCATTAGGCAGATGTCTGCTTAACCTGTGGAAGCGAAAGAAGCAGTGAAAAGACCATATTAGGGGGCGCACGTGGGACAGTGGGCTTCGAAAAAGGATCCCTAACTCGGCAGAAAGTTAGGGCGCTCATGGGTAACCTAGGAGAAATAAAGGATATCAACGCATGGAGCCGCGAAGTGGTCACAGAAGTGGAGGAGGTCACGGAGACGGTGGCTCATGAAAGCGAAGCAGGGGCACTAGACAGACGTCTGCTTAACCTGTGGAAGCGAAAGAAGCAGTAGGAAGAGCAGTTTGGGGGCCGCACGTGGGACAGAGGACAAAAAAAGGATCCCCAACTCGGCAAAGAGATAGGGCGCTGAGGTATAACCTAGGAGAAATAAAGGATATCAATGCATGGAGCCGCGAAGTGGTCACAGAAGTGGAGGAGTTCACGGAGACGGTGGCTCATGAAAGCGAAGCAGGGGCACTAGACAGACGTCTGCGTAGCCTGTGAAAGCGAAAGAAGCAGTGGCAAGGGCAGCTTAGGGGCCGCACGTCGGACAGTGGGCTCCGAAAAAGGATCCCTAACTCGGCAGACAGATAGGGCGCACAGGAGTAACCTACGAGAAATAAAGGATATCAATGCATGGAGCCGCGAAGTGGTCACAGAAGTGGAGGAGGTCACCGAGACGGTGGCTGATGAAAGCGAAGCAGGGGCACTAGACAGCCGTCTGCTTAACCTGTGGAAGCAAAAGAAGCAGTGGGAAAAGCGGCATGGGGGCCGCACGTGGGACTGTGGACAAAAAAAGGATCCCTAACTCGGCAGAGAGATAGGGCGCACAGGGGTAACCTAGGCGAAATAAAGGATATCAATGCATGAAGCCGTCAAGTGGTCACAGAAGTGAGGAGGTCACAGAGACGATGGCTCATGAAAGCGAAGCAGGGGCACAAGACAGACATCTGCTTAACCTGTGGAAGCGAAGGAAGAAGTGCGAAGAGCAGCTTGGGGGCCGCACGTGGGACAGTGGGCTCCGAAAGAGGATCCCTAACTCGGCAGACAGATAGGGCGCACAGGAGTAACCTACGAGAAATAAAGGATATCAATGCATGGAGCCGCGAAGTGGTCACAGAAGTGGAGGAGGTCACCGAGACGGTGGCTGATGAAAGCGAAGCAGGGGCACTAGACAGACGTCTGCTTAACCTGTGGAAGCGAAAGAAGCAGTGGGGAGAGCAGCTTGGGGGCCGCACGTGGGACAGTGGACAAAGAAAAAGGATCCCCAACTCGGCAGAGAGATAGGGCGCAAAGGAGTAACCTAGGAGAAATAAAGGATATCAATGCATGGAGCCGCGGAGTGGTCACAGAAGTGGAGGAGGTCACGGATACGGTGGCTCATGAAAGCGAAGCAGGGGCACTAGACAGACGTCTGCTTAACCTGTGGAAGCGAAAGAAGCAGTGGAAAAAGCAGCTTGGGGGCCGCACGTGTGACTGTGGACAAAAAAGGATCCCTAACTCGGCAGAGAGATAGGGCGCACAGGAGTAACCTAGGAGAAATAAAGGATATCAATGCACAGAGCCGCGAAGCGGTCAGAGAAGTGGAGGAGGTCACCGAGACGGTGGCTGATGAAAGCGAAGCAGGGGCACTAGACAGACGTCTGCTTAACCTGTGGAAGCGAAAGATGCAGTGGGAAGAGCAGCTTAGGGCTGCACATCGGACAGTGGGCTCCGAAAAGTGATCCCTAACTCGGCAGACAAATAGGGCGCACAGGAGTAACCTAGGGGAATAAAGAAAATCAATGCATGGAGCCGCGAAGTGGTCAGAGAAGTGGAGGAGGTCACAGAGACAGTGGCTGATGAAACCGAAGCAGGGGCACAAGACAGACTTCTGCTTGACATGTGAAAGGAAATGAAGCAGTGGGAAGAGCAGCTTGGGGGCCGCACGTGGGACAGTGGGCTCCGAAAAATTATTCCCAACTCGGCAGAGAGATAGGGCGCACAGGAGAAACCTAGTCGAAATAAAGCATATCAATGTATAGAGCCGCGAAGTGGTCACCGAAGTGGAGGACGTCTCAGAGACGGTTGCTGATGAAAGCGAAGCAGGGGCACTAGACAGACATCTGCTTAGCCTGTGCAAGCGATAGAAGCAGTGGGAAGAGCAGCTTAGGGGCCGCGAGTCGGACAGTGAGCTCCGAAAAAGGATCCGTAACTCGGCAGACAGATAGGGCGCACAGGAGTAACCTAGGAGAAATAAAGGATATCAATGCATGAAGCCGTCAAGTGGTCACAGAAGTGAGGAGGTCACAGAGACGGTGGCTCATGAAAGCGAAGCAGGGGCACTAGACAGACGTCTGCTTAACCTGTGGAAGCGAAAGAAGCAGTGGGGAGAGCAGCTTGGGGGCCGCACGTGGGACAGTGGACAAAGAAAAAGGATCCCCAACTCGGCAGAGAGATAGGGCGCACAGGAGTAACCTAGGTAAAATAAAGGATATCAATGCATAGAGCCGCGAAGCGGTCACAGAAGTGGAGGTCACTGAGATGGTGGCTCACGAAACCGAAGCAGGGGCACTAGAAAGATATCTGCTTAACCTGTGGAAGCGAAAGAAGCAGTGGGAAGAGCAGCTTGGGGGCCGCACGTGGGACAGTGGGCTTCTAAAAGGATCCCTAACTCGGCAGAAAATTAGGGCGCTCATGGGTAACCTAGGAGAAATAAAGGATATCAATGCATGGAGCCGCGAAGTGGTCACAGAAGTGGAGGAGGTCACGGAGACAGTGGCTCAAGAAAGCAAAGCAGGGACATTAGACAGAAGTCTGCTTAACCTGTGGAAGCAAAAGAAGCAGTAGGAAGAGCAGTTTGGGGGCCGCACGTGGGACAGTGGACAAAGAAAAAGGATCCCCAACTCGGCAAAGAGATAGGGCGCACAGGAGTAACCTAGGAGAAATAAGGATATCAATGCATGGAGCCGCGAAGTGGTCACAGAAGTGGAGGAGGTCACAGAGACGGTGGCTCATGAAACCGAAGCAGGGGCACTAGACAGACGTCTGCTTAACCTGTGGAGGCGAAAGAAGCAGTGAAAAGAGCATCTTAGGGGCCGCACGTGGGACAGTGGGCTTCCAAAAAGGATCCCTAACTCGGCAAAGAAGTAGGGCGCTGAGGTGTAACCTAGGAGAAATAAAGGATATCAATGCATGGAGCCGCGAAGTGGTCACAAAGTGGAGGAGGTCACGGAGACGGTGGCTGATGAAAGCGAAGCAGGGGCATTAGACAGACGTCTGCTTAACCTATGGAAGCGAAAGATGCAGTGGGAAGAGCCTTGGGGGCCGCACGTGGGACAGTGGACAAAGAAAAAGGATCCCCCACTCGGCAGAGAGATAGGGCGCACAGGAGTAACCTAGGAGAAATAAAGGATATCAATGCATGGAGCCGCGAAGTGGTCACAGAAGTGGAGGATGTCACAGAGACGGTGGCTCATGAAAGCGAAGCAGGGGCACTAGACAGACGTCTGCTTAACCTTTGGAAGCGAAACAAGCAGTGAGAAGAGCAGCTTACGGGCCGCACGTCGGACAGTGGGCTTCGAAAAAGGATCCCTAACTCGGCAGACATGGCGCACAGGAGTAACCTAGGAGAAATAAAGGATATCAATGCATAGAGCCGCGAAGCGGTCACAGTTAGTGGAGGAGGTCACTGAGATAGTGGCTCATGAAAGCGAAGCAGGGGCACTAAACAGATATCTGCTTAACCTGTGGAAGCGAAAGAAGCAGTGGGAAGAGCAGCTTGGGGGCCGCACGTGGGACAGTGAGCTCCGAAAAAGGATCCCAAACGCGGCAGACAGATAGGGCGCACAGGAGTAACCTAGGAGAAATAAAGGATATCAATGCATGAAGCGGCGAAGTGGTCACAGAAGTGGGGGAGGTCACAGAGACGGTGGCTCATGAAAGCGAAGCGGGGCACTAGACAGACGTCTGCTTAACCTGTGGAGTAAAAAGAAGCAGTGAAAAGAGCATCTTAGGGGCCGCACGTGGGACAGTGGGCTTCGAAAAAGGGTCCCTAACTCGTCAAAGAGGAAGGGCGCTCAGGTATAACCTAGGAGAAATAAAGGATATCAATGCATGAAGCCGCGAAGTGGTCACAGAAGTGCAGGAGGTCACGGAGACGGTGGCTCATGAAAGCGAAGCAGGGGCATTAGACAGACGTCTGCTTAACCTGTGGAAGCGAAAGAAGCAGTGAAAAGAGCATCTTAGGGAGCGCACGTGGGACAGTGGGCTTCGAAAAAGGATCCCTAACTCGGCAGAAAATTAGGGCGCTCATGGGTAACCTAGGAGAAATAAAGGATATCAATGCATGGAGCCGCGAAGTGGTCACAGAAGAGGAGGAGGTCACGGAGACGTTGGCTCATGAAAGCGAAGCAGGGGCACTAGACAGACGTCTGCTTAACCTGTGGAAGCGAAAGAAGCAGTGGGAAGAGCAGCTTACGGGCCGCACGTCGGGCAGTGGGATTCGAAAAAGGATCCCTAACTCGTCAAAGAGGTAGGGCGCTCAGGTATAACCTAGGAGAAATAAAGGATATCAATGCATGGAACCGCCAAGTGGTCACAGAAGTGGAGGAGGTCACAGAGACGGTTGCTGAAAAACGCGAAGCAGGGGCACTAGACAGACATCTGCTTAACCTGTGGAAGCGAAGGAAGAAGTGCGAAGAGCTGCTTGGGGCCGCACGTGGGACAGTGGGCTCCGAAAAAGGATCCCTAACTCGTCAAAGAGGTAGGGCGCTCAGGTATAACCTAGGAGGAATAAAGGATATCAATGCATGGAGCCGCGAAGTGGTCACAGAGGTGGAGGAGGTCACGGAGACGGTGGCTCATGAAAGCGAAGCAGGGGCATTAGACAGACGTCTGCTTTACCTGTGGAAGCGAAAGATGCAGTGGGAAGAGCCTTGGGGGCCGCACGTGGGACAGTGGACAAAGAAAAAGGATCCCCAACTCGGCAGAGAGATAGGGCGCACAGGATTAACCTATTAGAAATAAAGGATATCAATGCATGGAGCCGCGAAGTGGTCACAGAAGTGGAGGATGTCACAGAGACGGTGGCTCATGAAACCGAAGCAGGGGCACTAGACAGACGTCTGCTTAACCTGTGGAGGCGAAAGAAGCAGTGAAAAGAGCATCTTAGGGGCCGCACGTGGGACAGTGGGCTTCCAAAAAGGATCCCTAACTCGGCAAAGAGGTAGGGCGCTGAGGTGTAACCTAGGAGAAATAAAGGATATCAATGCATGGAGCCGCGAAGTGGTCACAAAGTGGAGGAGTTCACGGAGACGGTGGCTCATGAAAGCGAAGCAGGGGCATTAGACAGAAGTCTGCTAAACCTGTGGAAGCGAAAGAAGCAGTGGGAAGAGCAGCTTGGGGGCCGCATGTGGGACAGTGGGCTCCGAAAAAGGATCCCGAACTCGGCAGAGAGATAGGGCGCACAGGAGTAACCTAGGCGAAATAAAGGATATCAATGCATGGAGCCGCGAAGTGGTCACAGGAGTGGTGGAGGTCACAGAGACGGTGGCTCATGAAAGCGAAGCACGGGCACTAGACAGACGTCTGCTTAACCTGTGGAAGCGAAAGAAGCAGTGGGGAGAGCAGCTTGGGGGCCGCTCGTGGGACAGTGGGCAAAGAAAAAGGATCCCTAACTCGGCAGACAGATAGGGCGCACAGGAGTAACCTACGAGAAATAAAGGATATCAATGCATGGAGCCTCGAAGTGGTCACAGAAGTGGAGGAGGTCACAGAGACGGTTGCTGAAAAAAGCGAAGCAGGGGCACTAGACAGACATCTGCTTAACCTGTGGAAGCGAAGGAAGAAGTGCGAAGAGCAGCTTGGGGGCCGCACGTGGGACAGTGGGCTCCGAAAAAGGATCCCTAACTCGTCAAAGAGGTAGGGCGCTCAGGTATAACCTAGGAGAAATAAAGGATATCAATGCATGGAGCCGCGAAGTGGACACAGAGGTGGAGGAGGTCACGGAGACGGTGGCTCATGAAAGCGAAGCAGGGGCATTAGACAGACGTCTGCTTAACCTGAGGAAGCGAAAGATGCAGTGGGAAGAGCCTTGGGGGCCGCACGTGGGACAGTGGACAAAGAAAAAGGATCCCCAACTCGGCAGAGAGATAGGGCGCACAGGATTAACCTAGGAGAAATAAAGGATATCAATGCATGGAGCCGCGAAGTGGTCACAGAAGTGGAGGATGTCACAGAGACGGTGGCTCATGAAAGCGAAGCAGGGGCACTAGACAGACGTCTGCTTAACCTGTAGAAGCGAAAGAAGCAGTGGGAAGAGCAGCTTACGGGCCGCACGTCGGACAGTGGGCTTCGAAAAAGGATCCCTAACTCGGCAGACAGATAGGGCGCACAGGAGTAACCTAGGAGAAATAAAGGATGTCACTGCTTGAAGCCGCGAAGCGGTCACAGAAGTGGGGAGGTCACAGAGACGGTGGCTCATGAAAGCGAAGCAGGGCACTAGACAGACGTCTGCTTAACCTGTGGAGTAAAAAGAAGCAGTGAAAAGAGCTCCTTAGGGGCCGCACGTGGGACAGTGGGCTTCGAAAAAGGATCCCTAACTCGGCAGACAGGGCGCACAGGAGTAACCTAGGAGAAATAAAGGATATCAATGCACAGAGCCGCGAAGCGGTCACAGAAGTGGAGGAGGTCACTGAGATGGTGGCTCATGAAAGCGAAGCAGGGGCACTAGACAGATATCTGCCCAACCTGTGGAAGCGAAAGAAGCAGTGGGAAGAGCAGCTAGGGGGCCGCACGTGGGTCAGTGAGCTCCGAAAAAGGATCCCAAACGCGGCAGACAGATAGGGCGCACAGGAGTAACCTAGGAGAAATAAAGGATATCAATGCATGAAGCCGCGAAGTGGTCACAGAAGTGGGGGAGGTCACAGAGACGGTGGCTCATGAAAGCGAAGCAGGGCACTAGACAGACGTCTGCTTAACCTGTGGAGTAAAAAGAAGCAGTGAAAAGAGCATCTTAGGGGCCGCACGTGGGACAGTGGGCTTCGAAAAAGGGTCCCTAACTCGTCAAAGAGGTAGGGCGCTCAGGTATAACATAGGAGAAATAAAGGATATCAATGCATGAAGCCGCGAAGTGGTCACAGAAGTGCAGGAGGTCACGGAGACGGTGGCTCATGAAAGCGAAGCAGGGGCATTAGACAGACGTCTGCTTAACCTGTGGAAGCGAAAGAAGCAGTGAAAAGAGCATCTTAGGGGGCGCACATGGGACAGTGGGCTTCGAAAAAGGATCCCTAACTCGGTAGAAAATTAGGGCGCTCATGGGTAACCTAGGAGAAATAAAGGATATCAATGCATGGAGCCGCGAAGTGGTCACAGAAGTGGAGGAGGTCACGGAGACGTTGGCTCATGAAAGCGAAGCAGGGGCACTAGACAGACGTCTGCTTAACCTGCGGAAGCGAAAGAAGCAGTGGGAAGAGCAGCTTACGGGCCGCACGTCGGGCACTGGGATTCGAAAAAGGATCCCTAACTCGTCAAAGAGGTAGGGCGCTCAGGTATAACCTAGGAGAAATAAAGGATATCAATGCATGGAGCCGCGAAGTGGTCACAGAAGTGGAGGAGGTCACAGAGACGGTTGCTGAAAAACGCGAAGCAGGGGCACTAGACAGACATCTGCTTAACCTGTGGAAGCGAAGGAAGAAGTGCGAAGAGCTGCTTGGGGCCGCACGTGGGACAGTGAGCTCCGAAAAAGGATCCCTAACTCGTCAAAGAGGTAGGGCGCTCAGGTATAACCTAGGAGGAATACAGGATATCAATGCATGGAGCCGCGAAGTGGTCACAGAGGTGGAGGAGGTCACGGAGACGGTGACTCATGAAAGCGAAGCAGGGGCATTAGACAGACGTCTGCTTAACCTGTGGAAGCGAAAGATGCAGTGGGGAGAGCCTTGGGGGCCGCACGTGGGACAGTGGACAAAGAAAAAGGATCCCCAACTCGCCAGAGAGATATGGCGCACAGGATTAACCTAGGAGAAATAAAGGATATCAATGCATGGAGCCGCGAAGTGGTCACAGAAGTGGAGGATGTCACAGAGACGGTGGCTCATGAAAGCGAAGCAGGGGCACTAGACAGACCTCTGCTTAACCTGTGGAAGCGAAAGAAGCAGTGGGAAGAGCAGCTTACGGGCCGCACGTCGGACAGTGGGCTTCGAAAAAGGATCCCTAACTCGGCAGACAGATAGGGCACACAGGAGTAACCTAGGAGAAATAAAGGATATCAGTGCATGAAGCCGCGAAGTGGTCACAGAAGTGGGGGAGGTCACAGAGACGGTGGCTCATAAAAGCGAAGCAGGGCACTAGACAGACGTCTGCTTAACCTGTGGAGTAAAAAGAAGCAGTGAAAAGAGCATCTTAGGGGCCGCACGTGGGACAGTGGGCTTCGAAAAAGGATCCCTAACTCGTCAAAGAGGTAGGGCGCTCAGGTATAACCTAGGAGAAATAAAGGATATCAATGCATGGAGCCGCGTAGTGGTCACAGAAGTGGAGGAGGTCACGGAGACGGTGGCTCATGAAAGCGAAGCAGGGGCATTAGACAGACGTCTGCTTAACCTGTGGAAGCGAAAGAAGCAGTGAAAAGAGCATCTTAGGGGGCGCAAGTGGGACAGTGGGCTTCGAAAAAGGATCCCTAACTCGGCAGAAAATTAGGGCGCTCATGGGTAACCTAGGAGAAATAAAGGATATCAATGCATGGAGCCACGAAGTGGTCACAGAAGTGGAGGAGGTCACGGAGACGGTGGCTCATGAAAGCGAAGCAGGAGCACTAGACAGACGTCTGCTTAACCTGTGGAAGCGAAGAAGCAGTGGTAAGAGCAGCTTACGGGCCGCACGTCGGACAGTGGGATTCGAAAAAGGATCCCTAACTCGTCAAAGAGGTAGGGCGCTCAGGTATAACCTAGGAGAAATAAAGGATATCAATGCATGGAGCCGCGAAGTGGTCACAGAGGTGGAGGAGGTCACGGAGACGGTGGCTCATGAAAGCGAAGCAGGGGCATTAGACAGACGTCTGCTTAACCTATGGAAGCGAAAGATGCAGTGGGAAGAGCCTTGGGGGCCGCACGTGGGACAGTGGACAAAGAAAAAGGATCCCCAACTCGGCAGAGATATAGGGCGCACAGGAGTAACCTAGGAGAAATAAAGGATATCAATGCATGGAGCCGCGAAGTGGTCACAGAAGTGGAGGATGTCACAGAGACGGTGGCTCATGAAAGCGAAGCAGGGGCACTAGACAGACGTCTGCTTAACCTGTGGAAGCGAAAGAAGCAGTGGGAAGAGCAGCTTACGGGCCGCACGTCGGACAGTGGGCTTCGAAAAAGGATCCCTAACTCGGCAGACAGATAGGGCGCACAGGAGTAACCTAGGAGAAATAAAGGATATCAATGCATGAAGCCGCGAAGTGGTCACAGAAGTGGGGGAGGTCACAGAGACGGTGGCTCATGAAAGCGAAGCAGGGCACTAGACAGACGTCTGCTTAACCTGTGGAGTAAAAAGAAGCAGTGAAAACAGCATCTTAGGGACCGCACGTGGGACAGTGGGCTTCGAAAAAGGGTCCCTAACTCGTCAAAGAGGTAGGGCGCTCAGGTATAACCTAGGAGAAATAAAGGATATCAATGCATGGAGCCGCGAAGTGGTCCCAGAAGTGGAGGAGGTCACGGAGACGGTGGCTCATGAAAGCGAAGCAGGGGCATTCGGCAGATGTCTGCTTAACCTGTGGAAGCGAAAGAAGCAGTGAAAAGACCATATTAGGGGCGCACGTGGGACAGTGGGCTTCGAAAAAGGATCCCTAACTCGGCAGAAAATTAGGGCGCTCATGGGTAACCTACGAGAAATAAAGGATATCAATGCATGGAGCCGCGAAGTGGTCACAGAAGTGGAGGAGGTCACGGAGACGGTGGCTCATGAAAGCGAAGCAGGGGCACAAGACAGACGTCTGCTTAACCTGTGGAAGCGAAAGAAGCAGTAGGAAGAGCAGTTTGGGGGCCGCACGTGGGACAGAGGACAAAAAAAAAGGATCCCCAACTCGGCAAAGAGATAGGGCGCACAGGAGTAACCTAGGAGAAATAAAGGATATCAATGCATGGAGCCGCGAAGTGGTCACAGAAGTGGAGGAGGTCACCGAGACGGTGGCTCATGAAAGCGAAGCAGGGGCACTAGACAGACGTCTGCTTAACCTGTGGAGGCGAAAGAAGCAGTGAAAAGAGCATCTTAGGGGCCGCACGTGGGGCAGTGGGCTTCCAAAAAGGATCCCTAACTCGGCAAAGAGGTAGGGCGCTGAGGTATAACCTAGGAGAAATAAAGCATATCAATGCATGGAGCCGCGAAGTGGTCACATAAGTGGAGGAGTTCACGGAGACGGTGGCTCATGAAAGCGAAGCAGGGGCACTAGACAGACGTCTGCGTAGCCTGTGGAAGCGAAAGAAGCAGTGGCAAGAGCAGCTTAGGGGCCGCACGTCGGACAGTGGGCTCCGAAAAAGGATCCCTAACTCGGCAGACAGATAGGGCGCACAGGAGTAACCTACGAGAAATAAAGGATATCAATGCATGGAGCCGCGAAGTGGTCACAGAAGTGGAGGAGGTCACCGAGACGGTGGGTGATGAAAGCGAAGCAGGGGCACTAGACAGCCGTCTGCTTAACCTGTGGAAGCAAAAGAAGCAGTGGGAAAAGCAGCATGGGGGCCGCACGTGGGACTGTGGACAAAAAAAGGATCCCTAACTCGGCAGAGAGATAGGGCGCACAGGAGTAACCTAGGCGAAATAAAGGATATCAATGCATGAAGCCGTCAAGTGGTCACAGAAGTGAGGAGGTCACAGAGACGATGGCTCATGAAAGCGAAGCAGGGGCACTAGACAGACGTCTGCTTAACCTGTGGAAGCGAAAGAAGCAGTGGGGAGAGCAGCGTGGGGGCCGCACGTGGGACAGTGGACAAAAAAAAAGGATCCCCAACTCGGCAGAGAGATAGGGCGCAAAGGAGTAACCTAGGAGAAATAAAGGATATCAATGCATGGAGCCGCGGAGTGGTCGCAGAAGTGGAGGAGGTCACTGAGATGGTGGCTCATGAAAGCGAAGCAGGGGCACTAGACAGATATCTGCTTAACCTGTGGAAGCGAAAGAAGCAGTGGGAAGAGCAGCTTACGGGCCGCACGTCGGACAGTGGGATTCGAAAAAGGATCCCTAACTCGTCAAAGAGGTAGGGCGCTCAGGTATAACCTAGGAGAAATAAAGGATATCAATGCATGGAGCCGCGAAGTGGTCACAGAGGTGGAGGAGGTCACGGAGACGGTGGCTCATGAAAGCGATGCAGGGGCATTAGACAGACGTCTGCTTAACCTATGGAAGCGAAAGATGCAGTGGGAAGAGCCTTGGGGGCCGCAAGTGGGACAGTGGACAAAGAAAAAGGATCCCCAACTCGGCAGAGAGATAGGGCGCACAGGAGTAACCTAGGAGAAATAAAGGATATCAATGCATGGAGCCGCGAAGTGGTCACAGAAGTGGAGGATGTCACAGAGACGGTGGCTCATGAAAGCGAAGCAGGGGCACTAGACAGACGTCTGCTTAACCTGTGGAAGCGAAAGAAGCAGTGGGAAGAGCAGCTTACGGGCCGCACGTCGGACAGTGGACAAAGAAAAAGGATCCCCAACTCGGCAGAGAGATAGGGCGCACAGGATTAACCTAGGAGAAATAAAGGATATCAATGCATGGAGCCGCGAAGTGGTCACAGAAGTGGAGGATGTCACAGAGACGGTGGCTCATGAAAGCGAAGCAAGGGCACTAGACAGACATCTGCTTAACCTGTAGAAGCGAAAGAAGCAGTGGGAAGAGCAGCTTACGGGCCGCACGTCGGACAGTGGGCTTCGAAAAAGGATCCCTAACTCGGCAGACAGATAGGGCGCACAGGAGTAACCTAGGAGAAATAAAGGATGTCAATGCATGAAGCCGCGAAGTGGTCACAGAAGTGGGGGAGGTCACAGAGACGGTGGCTCATGAAAGCGAAGCAGGGCACTAGACAGACGTCTGCTTAACCTGTGGAGTAAAAAGAAGCAGTGAAAAGAGCATCTTAGGGGCCGCACGTGGGACAGTGGGCTTCGAAAAAGTATCCCTAACTCGGCAGACAGGGCGCACAGGAATAACCTAGGAGAAATAAAGGATATCAATGCATAGAGCCGCGAAGCGGTCACAGAAGTGGAGGAGGTCACTGAGATGGTGGCTCATGAAAGCCAAGCAGGGGCACTAGACAGATATCTGCTTAACCTGTGGAAGCGAAAGAAGCAGTGGGAAGAGCAGCTTGGGGGCCGCACGTGGGACAGTGAGCTCCGAAAAAGGATCCCAAACGCGGCAGACAGATAGGGCGCACAGGAGTAACCTAGGAGAAATAAAGGATATGAATGCATGAAGCCGCGAAGTGGTCACAGAAGTGGAGGAGGTCACGGAGACGGTGGCTGATGAAAGCGAAGCAGGGGCATTAGACAGACGTCTGCGTAACCTATGGAAGCGAAAGATGCAGTGGGAAGAGCCTTGGGGGCCGCACGTGGGACAGTGGACAAAGAAAAAGGATCCCCAACTCGGCAGAGAGATAGGGCGCACAGGATTAACCTATTAGAAATAAAGGATATCAATGCATGGAGCCGCGAAGTGGTCACAGAAGTGGAGGATGTCACAGAGACGGTGGCTCATGAAACCGAAGCAGGGGCACTAGACAGACGTCTGCTTAACCTGTGGAGGCGAAAGAAGCAGTGAAAAGAGCATCTTAGGGGCCGCACGTGGGACAGTGGGCTTCGAAAAAGGATCCCTAACTCGGCAGACAGATAGGGCGCACAGGAGTAACCTAGGAGAAATAAAGGATATCAATGCATGGAGCCGCGAAGTGGTCACAGAAGTGGAGGATGTCACAGAGACGGTGGCTCATGAAAGCGAAGCAGGGGCACTAGACAGACGTCTGCTTAACCTTTGGAAGCGAAAGAAGCAGTGGGAAGAGCAGCTTACGGGCCGCACGTCGGACAGTGGGCTTCGAAAAAGGATCCCTAACTCGGCAGACAGGGCGCACAGGAGTAACCTAGGAGAAATAAAGGATATCAATGCATAGAGCCGCGAAGCGGTCACAGAAGTGGAGAAGGTCACTGAGATGGTGGCTCATGAAAGCGAAGCAGGGGCACTAGACAGATATCTGCTTAACCTGTGGAAGCGAAAGAAGCAGTGGGAAGAGCAGCTTGGGGGCCGCACGTGGGACAGTGAGCTCCGAAAAAGGATCCCAAACGCGGCAGACAGATAGGGCGCACAGGAGTAACCTAGGAGAAATAAAGGATATCAATGCATGAAGCCGCGAAGTGGTCACAGAAGTGGGGGAGGTCACAGAGACGGTGGCTCATGAAAGCGAAGCAGGGCACTAGACAGACGTCTGCTTAACCTGTGGAGTAAAAAGACGCAGTGAAAAGAGCATCTTAGGGGGCGCACGTGGGACAGTGGGCTTCGAAAAAGGGTCCCTAACTCGTCAAAGAGGTAGGGCGCTCAGGTATAACCTAGGAGAAATAAAGGATATCAATGCATGGAGCTGCGAAGTGGTCACAGAAGTGGAGGAGGTCACGGAGACGGTGGCTCATGAAAGCGAAGCAGGGGCATTAGGCAGATGTCTGCTTAACCTGTGGAAGCGAAAGAAGCAGTGAAAAGACCATATTAGGGGGCGCACGTGGGACAGTGGGCTTCGAAAAAGGATCCCTAACTCGGCAGAAAGTTAGGGCGCTCATGGGTAACCTAGGAGAAATAAAGGATATCAATGCATGGAGCCGCGAAGTGGTCACAGAAGTGGAGGAGTTCACGGAGACGGTGGCTCATGAAAGCGAAGCAGGGGCACTAGACAGACGTCTGCGTAGCCTGTGGAAGCGAAAGAAGCAGTGGCAAGGGCAGCTTAGGGGCCGCACGTCGGACAGTGGGCTCCGAAAAAGGATCCCTAACTCGGCAGACAGATAGGGCGCACAGGAGTAACCTACGAGAAATAAAGGATATCAATGCATGGAGCCGCGAAGTGGTCACAGAAGTGGAGGAGGTCACCGAGACGGTGGCTGATGAAAGCGAAGCAGGGGCACTAGACAGCCGTCTGCTTAACCTGTGGAAGCAAAAGAAGCAGTGGGAAAAGCGGCATGGGGGCCGCACGTGGGACTGTGGACAAAAAAAGGATCCCTAACTCGGCAGAGAGATAGGGCGCACAGGAGTAACCTAGGCGAAATAAAGGATATCAATGCATGAAGCCGTCAAGTGGTCACAGAAGTGAGGAGGTCACAGAGACGATGGCTCATGAAAGCGAAGCAGGGGCACTAGACAGACGTCTGCTTAACCTGTGGAAGCGAAAGAAGCAGTGGGGAGAGCAGCGTGGGGGCCGCACGTGGGACAGTGGACAAAGAAAAAGGATCCCCAACTCGGCAGAGAGATAGGGCGCAAAGGAGTAACCTAGGAGAAATAAAGGATATCAATGCATGGAGCCGCGGAGTGGTCACAGAAGTGGAGGAGGTCACGGAGACGGTGGCTCATGAAAGCGAAGCAGGGGCACTAGACAGACGTCTGCTTATCCTGTGGAAGCGAAAGAAGCAGTGGGAAAAGAAGCTTGGGGGCCGCACGTGGGACTGTGGACAAAAAAAGGATCCCTAACTGGTCAAAGAGGTAGGGCGCTCAGGTATAACCTAGGAGAAATAAAGGATATCAATGCATGGAGCCGCGAAGTGGTCACCGGGGTGGAGGAGGTCACGGAGACGGTGGCTCATGAAAGCGAAGCAGGGGCATTAGACAGACGTCTGCTTAACCTATGGAAGCGAAAGATGCAGTGGGAAGAGCCTTGGGGGCCGCACGTGGGACAGTGGACAAAGAAAAAGGATCCCCAACTCGGCAGAGAGATAGGGCGCACAGGAGTAACCTAGGAGAAATAAAGGATATCAATGCATGGAGCCGCGAAGTGGTCACAGAAGTGGAGGATGTCACAGAGACGGTGGCTCATGAAAGCGAAGCAGGGGCACTAGACAGACGTCTGCTTAACCTGTGGAAGCGAAAGAAGCAGTGGGAAGAGCAGCTTACGGGCCGCACGTCGGACAGTGGACAAAGAAAAAGGATCCCCAACTCGGCAGAGAGATAGGGCGCACAGGATTAACCTAGGAGAAATAAAGGATATCAATGCATGAAGCCTCGAAGTGGTCACAGAAGTGGAGGATGTCACAGAGACGGTGGCTCATGAAAGCGAAGCAGGGGCACTAGACAGACATCTGCTTAACCTGTAGAAGCGAAAGAAGCAGTGGGAAGAGCAGCTTACGGGCCGCACGTCGGACAGTGGGCTTCGAAAAAGAATCCCTAACTCGGCAGACAGATAGGGCGCACAGGAGTAACCTAGGAGAAATAAAGGATGTCAATGCATGAAGCCGCGAAGTGGTCACAGAAGTGGGGGAGGTCACAGAGACGGTGGCTCATGAAAGCGAAGCAGGGCACTAGACAGACGTCTGCTTAACCTGTGGAGTAAAAAGAAGCAGTGAAAAGAGCATCTTAGGGGCCGCACGTGGGACAGTGGGCTTCGAAAAAGGATCCCTAACTCGGCAGACAGGGCGCGCAGGAGTAACCTAGGAGAAATAAAGGATATCAATGCATAGAGCCGCGAAGCGGTCAAAGAAGTGGAGGAGGTCACTGAGATGGTGGCTCATGAAAGCGAAGCAGGGGCACTAGACAGACGTCTGCTTAACCTGTGGAAGCGAAAGAAGCAGTGGGAAGAGCAGCTTACGGGCCGCACGTCGGACAGTGGGATTCGAAAAAGGATCTCTAACTCGTCAAAGAGGTAGGGCGCTCAGGTATAACCTAGGAGAAATAAAGGATATCAATGCATGGAGCCGCGAAGTGTTCGCAGAGGTGGAGGAGGTCACTGAGACGGTGGCTGATGAAAGCGAAGCAGGGGCATTAGACAGACGTCTGTGTAACCTATGGAAGCGAAAGATGCAGTGGGAAGAGCCTTCGGGGCCGCACGTGGGACAGTGGACAAAGAAAAAGGATCCCCAACTCGGCAGAGAGATAGGGCGCACAGGAGTAACCTAGGGGAAATAAAGGATATCAATGCATGGAGCCGCGAAGTGGTCACAGAAGTGGAGGATGTCACAGAGACGGTGGCTCATGAAAGCGAAGCAGGGGCACTAGACAGACGTCTGCTTAACCTTTGGAAGCGAAAGAAGCAGTGGGAAGAGCAGCTTACGGGCCGCACGTCGGACAGTGGGCTTCGAAAAAGGATCCCTAACTCGGCAGACAGGGCGCACAGGAGTAACCTAGGAGAAATAAAGGATATCATTGCATAGAGCCGCGAAGCGGTCACAGAAGTGGAGGAGGTCACTGAGATGGTGGCTCATGAAAGCGAAGCAGGGGCACTAGACAGATATCTGCTTAACCTGTGGAAGCGAAAGAAGCAGTGGGAAGAGCAGCTTGGGGGCCGCACGTGGGACAGTGAGCTCCGAAAAAGGATCCCAAACGCGGCAGACAGATAGGGCGCACAGGAGTAACCTAGGAGAAATAAAGGATATCAATGCATGAAGCCGCGAAGTGGTCACAGAAGTGGGGGAGGTCACAGAGACGGTGGCTCAAGAAAGCGAAGCAGGGCACTAGACAGACGTCTGCTTAACCTGTGGAGTAAAAAGACGCAGTGAAAAGAGCATCTTAGGGGGCGCACGTGGGACAGTGGGCTTCGAAAAAGGATCCCTAACTCGGCAGAAAATTAGGGCGCTCATGGGTAACCTAGGAGAAATAAAGGATATCAATGCATGGAGCCGCGAAGTGGTCACAGAAGTGGAGGAGGTCACGGAGACAGTGGCTCATGAAAGCGAAGCAGGGGCACTAGACAGACGTCTGCTTAACCTGTGGAAGCGAAAGAAGCAGTGGGAAGAGCAGCTTACGGGCCGCACGTCGGGCAGTGGGATTCGAAAAAGGATCCCTAACTCGTCAAAGAGGTAGGGCGCTCAGGTATAACCTAGGAGAAATAAAGGATATCAATGCATGGAGCCGCGAAGTGGTCACAGAAGTGGAGGAGGTCACAGAGACGGTTGCTGAAAAACCCGAAGCAGGGGCACTAGACAGACATCTGCTTAACCTGTGGAAGCGAAGGAAGAAGTGCGAAGAGCTGCTTGGGGCCGCACGTGGGACAGTGGGCTCCGAAAAAGGATCCCTAACTCGTCAAAGAGGTAGGGCGCTCAGGTATAACCTAGGAGGAATAAAGGATATCAATGCATGGAGCCGCGAAGTGGTCACAGAAGTGGAGGATGTCACAGAGACGGTGGCTCATGAAAGCGAAGCAGGGGCACTAGACAGACGTCTGCTTAACCTTTGGAAGCGAAAGAAGCAGTGGGAAGAGCAGCTTACGGGCCGCACGTCGGACAGTGGGCTTCGAAAAAGGATCCCTAACTCGGCAGACAGGGCGCACAGGAGTAACCTAGGAGAAATAAAGGATATCAATGCATAGAGCCGCGAAGCGGTCACAGAAGTGGAGGAGGTCACTGAGATGGTGGCTCATGAAAGCGAAGCAGGGGCACTAGACAGATATCTGCTTAACCTGTGGAAGCGAAAGAAGCAGTGGGAAGAGCAGCTTGGGGGCCGCACGTGGGACAGTGAGCTCCGAAAAAGGATCCCAAACGCGGCAGACAGATAGGGCGCACAGGAGTAACCTAGGAGAAATAAAGGATATCAATGCATGAAGCCGCGAAGTGGTCACAGAAGTGGGGGAGGTCACAGAGACGGTGGCTCATGAAAGCGAAGCAGGGCACTAGACAGACGTCTGCTTAACCTGTGGAGTAAAAAGACGCAGTGAAAAGAGCATCTTAGGGGACGCACGTGGGACAGTGGGCTTCGAAAAAGGGTCCCTAACTCGTCAAAGAGGTAGGGCGCTCAGGTATAACCTAGGAGAAATAAAGGATATCAATGCATGGAGCTGCGAAGTGGTCACAGAAGTGGAGGAGGTCACGGAGACGGTGGCTCATGAAAGCGAAGCAGGGGCATTAGGCAGATGTCTGCTTAACCTGTGGAAGCGAAAGAAGCAGTGAAAAGACCATATTAGGGGGCGCACGTGGGACAGTGGGCTTCGAAAAAGGATCCCTAACTCGGCAGAAAGTTAGGGCGCTCATGGGTAACCTAGGAGAAATAAAGGATATCAATGCATGGAGCCGCGAAGTGGTCACAGAAGTGGAGGAGTTCACGGAGACGGTGGCTCATGAAAGCGAAGCAGGGGCACTAGACAGACGTCTGCGTAGCCTGTGGAAGTGAAAGAAGCAGTGGCAAGGGCAGCTTAGGGGCCGCACGTCGGACAGTGGGCTCCGAAAAAGGATCCCTAACTCGGCAGACAGATAGGGCGCACAGGAGTAACCTACGAGAAATAAAGGATATCAATGCATGGAGCCGCGAAGTGGTCACAGAAGTGGAGGAGGTCACCGAGACGGTGGCTGATGAAAGCGAAGCAGGGGCACTAGACAGCCGTCTGCTTAACCTGTGGAAGCAAAAGAAGCAGTGGGAAAAGCGGCATGGGGGCCGCACGTGGGACTGTGGACAAAAAAAGGATCCCTAACTCGGCAGAGAGATAGGGGGCACAGGAGTAACCTAGGCGAAATAAAGGATATCAATGCATGAAGCCGTCAAGTGGTCACAGAAGTGAGGAGGTCACAGAGACGATGGCTCATGAAAGCGAAGCAGGGGCACTAGACAGACGTCTGCTTAACCTGTGGAAGCGAAAGAAGCAGTGGGGAGAGCAGCGTGGGGGCCGCACGTGGGACAGTGGACAAAGAAAAAGGATCCCCAACTCGGCAGAGAGATAGGGCGCAAAGGAGTAACCTAGGAGAAATAAAGGATATCAATGCATGGAGCCGCGGAGTGGTCACAGAAGTGGAGGAGGTCACGGAGACGGTGGCTCATGAAAGCGAAGCAGGGGCACTAGACAGACGTCTGCTTATCCTGTGGAAGCGAAAGAAGCAGTGGGAAAAGAAGCTTGGGGGCCGCACGTGGGACTGTGGACAAAAAAAGGATCCCTAACTGGTCAAAGAGGTAGGGCGCTCAGGTATAACCTAGGAGAAAAAAAAGGATATCAATGCATGGAGCCGCGAAGTGGTCACCGGGGTGGAGGAGGTCACGGAGACGGTGGCTCATGAAAGCGAAGCAGGGGCATTAGACAGACGTCTGCTTAACCTATGGAAGCGAAAGATGCAGTGGGAAGAGCCTTGGGGGCCGCACGTGGGACAGTGGACAAAGAAAAAGGATCCCCAACTCGGCAGAGAGATAGGGCGCACAGGAGTAACCTAGGAGAAATAAAGGATATCAATGCATGGAGCCGCGAAGTGGTCACAGAAGTGGAGGATGTCACAGAGACGGTGGCTCATGAAAGCGAAGCAGGGGCACTAGACAGACGTCTGCTTAACCTGTGGAAGCGAAAGAAGCAGTGGGAAGAGCAGCTTACGGGCCGCACGTCGGACAGTGGACAAAGAAAAAGGATCCCCAACTCGGCAGAGAGATAGGGCGCACAGGATTAACCTAGGAGAAATAAAGGATATCAATGCATGAAGCCTCGAAGTGGTCACAGAAGTGGAGGATGTCACAGAGACGGTGGCTCATGAAAGCGAAGCAGGGGCACTAGACAGACATCTGCTTAACCTGTAGAAGCGAAAGAAGCAGTGGGAAGAGCAGCTTACGGGCCGCACGTAGGACAGTGGGCTTCGAAAAAGAATCCCTAACTCGGCAGACAGATAGGGCGCACAGGAGTAACCTAGGAGAAATAAAGGATGTCAATGCATGAAGCCGCGGATTGGTCACAGAAGTGGGGGAGGTCACAGAGACGGTGGCTCATGAAAGCGAAGCAGGGCACTAGACAGACGTCTGCTTAACCTGTGGAGTAAAAAGAAGCAGTGAAAAGAGCATCTTAGGGGCCGCACGTGGGACAGTGGGCTTCGAAAAAGGATCCCTAACTCGGCAGACAGGGCGCACAGGAGTAACCTAGGAGAAATAAAGGATATCAATGCATAGAGCCGCGAAGCGGTCAAAGAAGTGGAGGAGGTCACTGAGATGGTGGCTCATGAAAGCGAAGCAGGGGCACTAGACAGACGTCTGCTTAACCTGTGGAAGCGAAAGAAGCAGTGGGAAGAGCAGCTTACGGGCCGCACGTCGGACAGTGGGATTCGAAAAAGGATCTCTAACTCGTCAAAGAGGTAGGGCGCTCAGGTATAACCTAGGAGAAATAAAGGATATCAATGCATGGAGCCGCGAAGTGTTCGCAGAGGTGGAGGAGGTCACTGAGACGGTGGCTGATGAAAGCGAAGCAGGGGCATTAGACAGACGTCTGTGTAACCTATGGAAGCGAAAGATGCAGTGGGAAGAGCCTTCGGGGCCGCACGTGGGACAGTGGACAAAGAAAAAGGATCCCCAACTCGGCAGAGAGATAGGGCGCACAGGAGTAACCTAGGGGAAATAAAGGATATCAATGCATGGAGCCGCGAAGTGGTCACAGAAGTGGAGGATGTCACAGAGACGGTGGCTCATGAAAGCGAAGCAGGGGCACTAGACAGACGTCTGCTTAACCTTTGGAAGCGAAAGAAGCAGTGGGAAGAGCAGCTTACGGGCCGCACGTCGGACAGTGGGCTTCGAAAAAGGATCCCTAACTCGGCAGACAGGGCGCACAGGAGTAACCTAGGAGAAATAAAGGATATCATTGCATAGAGCCGCGAAGCGGTCACAGAAGTGGAGGAGGTCACTGAGATGGTGGCTCATGAAAGCGAAGCAGGGGCACTAGACAGATATCTGCTTAACCTGTGGAAGCGAAAGAAGCAGTGGGAAGAGCAGCTTGGGGGCCGCACGTGGGACAGTGAGCTCCGAAAAAGGATCCCAAACGCGGCAGACAGATAGGGCGCACAGGAGTAACCTAGGAGAAATAAAGGATATCAATGCATGAAGCCGCGAAGTGGTCACAGAAGTGGGGGAGGTCACAGAGACGGTGGCTCAAGAAAGCGAAGCAGGGCACTAGACAGACGTCTGCTTAACCTGTGGAGTAAAAAGACGCAGTGAAAAGAGCATCTTAGGGGGCGCACGTGGGACAGTGGGCTTCGAAAAAGGATCCCTAACTCGGCAGAAAATTAGGGCGCTCATGGGTAACCTAGGAGAAATAAAGGATATCAATGCATGGAGCCGCGAAGTGGTCACAGAAGTGGAGGAGGTCACGGAGACAGTGGCTCATGAAAGCGAAGCAGGGGCACTAGACAGACGTCTGCTTAACCTGTGGAAGCGAAAGAAGCAGTGGGAAGAGCAGCTTACGGGCCGCACGTCGGGCAGTGGGATTCGAAAAAGGATCCCTAACTCGTCAAAGAGGTAGGGCGCTCAGGTATAACCTAGGAGAAATAAAGGATATCAATGCATGGAGCCGCGAAGTGGTCACAGAAGTGGAGGAGGTCACAGAGACGGTTGCTGAAAAACGCGAAGCAGGGGCACTAGACAGACATCTGCTTAACCTGTGGAAGCGAAGGAAGAAGTGCGAAGAGCTGCTTGGGGCCGCACGTGGGACAGTGGGCTCCGAAAAAGGATCTCTAACTCGTCAAAGAGGTAGGGCGCTCGGGTATAACCTAGGAGGAATAAAGGATATCAATGCATGGAGCCGCGAAGTGGTCACAGAGGTGGAGGAGGTCACGGAGACGGTGGCTCATGAAAGCGAAGCAGGGGCATTAGACAGACGTCTGCTTAACCTGTGGAAGCGAAAGATGCAGTGGGAAGAGCCTTGGGGGCCGCACGTGGGACAGTGGACAAAGAAAAAGGATCCCCAACTCCGCAGAGAGATAGGGCGCACAGGATTAACCTAGGAGAAATAAAGGATATCAATGCATGGAGCCGCGAAGTGGTCACAGAAGTGGAGGATGTCACAGAGACGGTGGCTCATGAAAGCGAAGCAGGGGCACTAGACAGACGTCTGCTTAACCTGTGGAAGCGAAAGAAGCAGTGGGAAGAGCAGCTTACGGGCCGCACGTCGGACAGTGGGCTTCGAAAAAGGATCCCTAACTCGGCAGACAGATAGGGCGCACAGGAGTAACCTAGGAGAAATAAAGGATATCAGTGCATGAAGCCGCGAAGTGGTCAGAGAAGTGGGGGAGGTCACAGAGACGGTGGCTCATAAAAGCGAAGCAGGGCACTAGACAGACGTCTGCTTAACCTGTGGAGTAAAAAGAAGCAGTGAAAAGAGCATCTTAGGGGCCGCACGTGGGACAGTGGGCTTCGAAAAAGGATCCCTAACTCGTCAAAGAGGTAGGGCGCTCAGGTATAACCTAGGAGAAATAAAGGATATCAATGCATGGAGCCGCGAAGTGGTCACAGAGGTGGAGGAGGTCACGGAGACGGTGGCTCATGAAAGCGAAGCAGGGGCATTAGACAGACGTCTGCTTAACCTATGGAAGCGAAAGATGCAGTGGGAAGAGCCTTGGGGGCCGCACGTGGGACAGTGGACAAAGAAAAAGGATCCCCAAATCGGCAGAGAGATAGGGCGCACAGGAGTAACCTAGGAGAAATAAAGGATATCAATGCATGGAGCCGCGAAGTGGTCACAGAAGTGGAGGATGTCACAGAGACGGTGGCTCATGAAAGCGAAGCAGGGCACTAGACAGACGTCTGCTTAACCTGTGGAGTAAAAAGACGCAGTGAAAAGAGCATCTTAGGGGCCGCACGTGGGACAGTGGACAAAGAAAAAGGATCCCCAACTCGGCAGAGAGATAGGGCGCACAGGAGTAACCTAGGAGAAATAAAGGATATCAATGCATGGAGCCGCGAAGTGGTCACAGAAGTGGAGGATGTCACAGAGACGGTGGCTCATGAAAGCGAAGCAGGGGCAATAGACAGACGTCTGCTTAACCTGTGGAAGCGAAAGAAGCAGTGAAAAGAGCATCTTAGGGGGCGCAAGTGGGACAGTGGGCTTCGAAAAAGGATCCCTAACTCGGCAGAAAATTAGGGCGCTCATGGGTAACCTAGGAGAAATAAAGGATATCAATGCATGGAGCGGCGAAGTGGTCACAGAAGTGGAGGAGGTCACGGAGACGGTGGCTCATGAAAGCGAAGCAGGGGCACTAGACAGACGTCTGCTTAACCTGTGGAAGCGAAAGAAGCAGTGGGAAGAGCAGCTTACGGGCCGCACGTCGGACAGTGGGATTCGAAAAAGGATCCCTAACTCGTCAAAGAGGTAAGGCGCTCAGGTATAACCTAGGAGAAATAAAGGATATCAATGCATGGAGCCGCGAAGTGGTCACAGAGGTGGAGGAGGTCACGGAGACGGTGGCTCATGAAAGCGAAGCAGGGGCATTAGACAGACGTCTGCTTAACCTATGGAAGCGAAAGATGCAGTGGGAAGAGCCTTGGGGGCCGCACGTGGGACAGTGGACAAAGAAAAAGGATCCCCAACTCGGCAGAGAGATAGGGCGCACAGGAGTAACCTAGGAGAAATAAAGGATATCAATGCATGGAGCCGCGAAGTGGTCACAGAAGTGGAGGATGTCACAGAGACGGTGGCTCATGAAAGCGAAGCAGGGGCACTAGACAGACGTCTGCTTAACCTGTGGAAGCGAAAGAAGCAGTGGGAAGAGCAGCTTACGGGCCGCACGTCGGACAGTGGGCTTCGAAAAAGGATCCCTAACTCGGCAGACAGGGCGCACAGGAGAAACCTAGGAGAAATAAAGGATATCAATGCATAGAGCCGCGAAGCGGTCACAGAAGTGGAGGAGGTCACTGAGATGGTGGCTCATGAAAGCGAAGCAGGGGCACTAGACAGATATCTGCTTAACCTGTGGAAGCGAAAGAAGCAGTGGGAAGAGCAGCTTGGGGGCCGCACGTGGGACAGTGAGCTCCGAAAAAGGATCCCAAACGCGGCAGACAGATAGGGCGCACACGAGTAACCTAGGAGAAATAAAGGATATCAATGCATGAAGCCGCGAAGTGGTCACAGAAGTGGGGGAGGTCACAGAGACGGTGGCTCATGAAAGCGTAGCAGGGCACTAGACAGACGTCTGCTTAACCTGTGGAGTAAAAAGAAGCAGTGAAAAGAGCATCTTAGGGGTCGCACGTGGGACAGTGGGCTTCGAAAAAGGGTCCCTAACTCGTCAAAGAGGTAGGGCGCTCAGGTATAACCTAGGAGAAATAAAGGATATCAATGCATGGAGCCGCGAAGTGGTCACAGAAGTGGAGGAGGTCACGGAGACGGTGGCTCATGAAAGCGAAGCAGGGGCATTAGGCAGACGTCTGCTTAACCTGTGGAAGCGAAAGAAGCAGTGAAAAGACCATATTAGGGGGCGCACTTGGGACAGTGGGCTTCGAAAAAGGATCCCTAACTCGGCAGAAAATTAGGGCGCTCATGGGTAACCTAGGAGAAATAAAGGATATCAATGCATGGAGCCGCGAAGTGGTCACAGAAGTGGAGGAGGTCACGGAGACGGTGGCTCATGAAAGCGAAGCAGGGGCTCTAGACAGACGTCTGCTTAACCTGTGGAAGCGAAAGAAGCAGTAGGAAGAGCGGTTTGGGGGCCGCACGTGGGACAGTGGACAAAGAAAAAGGATCCCCAACTCGGCAAAGAGATAGGGCGCACAGGAGTAACCTAGGAGAAATAAAGGATATCAATGCATGCAGCCGCGAAGTGGTCACAGAAGTGGAGGAGGTCACCGAGACGGTGGCTCATGAAAGCGAAGCAGGGGCACTAGACAGACGTCTGCTTAACCTGTGGAGGCGAAAGAAGCAGTGAAAAGAGCATCTTAGGGGCCGCACGTGGGGCAGTGGGCTTCCAAAAAGGATCCCTATCTCGGCAAAGATGTAGGGCGCTGAGGTATAACCTAGGAGGAATAAAGGATATCAATGCATGGAGCCGCGAAGTGGTCATAGAAGTGGAGGATGTCACAGAGACGGTGGCTCATGAAAGCGAAGCAGGGGCACTAGACAGACGTCTGCTTAACCTGTGGAAGCGAAAGAAGCAGTGGGAAGAGCAGCTTACGGGCCGCACTTCGGACAGTGGGCTTCGAAAAAGGATCCCTAACTCGGCAGACAGATAGGGCACACAGGAGTAACCTAGGAGAAATAAAGGATATCAGTGCATGAAGCCGCGAAGTGGTCACAGAAGTGGGGGAGGTCACAGAGACGGTGGCTCATAAAAGCGAAGCTGGGCACTAGACAGACGTCTGCTTAACCTGTGGAGTAAAAAGAAGCAGTGAAAAGAGCATCTTAGGGGCCGCACGTGGGACAGTGGGCTTCGAAAAAGGATCCCTAACTCGTGAAAGAGGTAGGGCGCTCAGGTATAAGCTAGGAGAAATAAAGGATATCAAGGCATGGAGCCGCGTAGTGGTCACAGAAGTGGAGGAGGTCACGGAGACGGTGGCTCATGAAAGCGAAGCAGGGGCATTAGACAGACGTCTGCTTAACCTATGGAAGCGAAAGATGCAGTGGGAAGAGCCTTGGGGGCCGCACGTGGGACAGTGGACAAAGAAAAAGGATCCCCAACTCGGCAGAGAGATAGGGCGCACAGGAGTAACCTAGGAGAAATAAAGGATATCAATGCATGGAGCCGCGAAGTGGTCACAGAAGTGGAGGATGTCACAGAGACGGTGGCTCATGAAAGCGAAGCAGGGGCACTAGACAGACGTCTGCTTAACCTGTGGAAGCGAAAGAAGCAGTGGGAAGAGCAGCTTACGGGCCGCACGTCGGACAGTGGGCTTCGAAAAAGGATCCCTAACTCGGCAGACAGGGCGCACAGGAGTAACCTAGGAGAAATAAAAGATATCAATGCAGTGAGCCGCGAAGTGGTCACAGAAGTGGAGGAGGTCACGGAGACGGTGGCTCATGAAAGCGAAGCAGGGGCACTAGACAGACGTCTGCTTAACCTGTGGAAGCGAAAGAAGCAGTAGGAAGAGCAGTTTGGGGGCCGCACGTGGGACAGTGGACAAAGAAAAAGGATCCCCAACTCGGCAAAGAGATAGGGCGCACAGGAGTAACCTAGGAGAAATAAAGGATATCAATGCATGGAGCCGCGAAGTGGTCAGAGAAATGGAGGAGGTCACAGAGACGATTGCTGATGAAAGCGAAGCAGGGGCACTAGACAGACGTCTGCGTAGCCTGTGGAAGCGAAAGAAGCAGTGGCAAGAGCAGCTTAGGGGCCGCACGTCGGACAGTGGGCTCCGAAAAAGGATCCCTAACTCGGCAGAGAGATAGGGCGCACAGGAGTAACCTAGGCGAAATAAAGGATATCAATGCATGAAGCAGTCAAGTGGTCACAGAAGTGAGGAGGTCAGAGAGACGATGGCTCATGAAAGCGAAGCAGGGGAACTAGACAGACGTCTGCTTAACCTGTGGAAGCGAAAGAAGCAGTGGGGAGAGCAGCGTGGGGGCCGCACGTGGGACAGTGGACAAAGAAAAGGATCCCCAACTCGGCAGAGAGATAGGGCGCAAAGGAGTAACCTAGGAGAAATAAAGGATATCAATGCATGGAGCCGCGGAGTGGTCACAGAAGTGGAGGAGGTCACGGAGACGGTGGCTCATGAAAGCGAAGCAGGGGCACTAGACAGACGTCTGCTTATCCTGTGGAAGCGAAAGAAGCAGTGGGAAAAGCAGCTTGGGGGCCGCACGTGGGACTGTGGACAAAAAAAGGATCCCTAACTCGGCAGAGAGATAGGGCGCACAGGAGTAACCTAGGAGAAATAAAGGATATCAATGCATAGAGCCGCGAAGCGGTCACAGAAGTGGAGGAGGTCACTGAGATGGTGGCTCATGAAAGCGAAGCAGGGGCACTAGACAGATATCTGCTTAACCTGTGGAAGCGAAAGAAGCAGTGGGAAGAGCAGCTTAGGGGCCGCACGTGCGACTGTGGGCTCCGAAAAAGGATACCTAACTCGGCAGACAGATAGGGCGCACAGGAGTAACCTACGAGAAATAAAGGATATCAATGCATGGAGCCGCGAAGTGGTCACAGAAGTGGAGGAGGTCACCGAGACGGTGGCTGATGAAAGCGGAGCAGGGGCACTAGACAGACGTCTGCTTAACCTGTGGAAGCGAAAGAAGCAGTGGGAAAAGCAGCTTGGGGGCCGCACGTGGGACTGTGGACAAAAAAGGATCCCTAACTCGGCAGAGAGATAGGGCGCACAGGAGTAACCTAGGAGAAATAAAGGATATCAATGCATGAAGCCGTCAAGTGGTCACAGAAGGGAGGCGGTCACAGAGACGGTGGCTCATGAAAGCGAAGCAGGGGCACTAGACAGACGTCTGCTTAACCTGTGGAATCGAAAGAAGCAGTGGGGAGAGCAGCTTGGGTGCCGCACGTGGGACAGTGGGCTTCCAAAAAGGATCCCTAACTCGGCAAAGAGGTAGGGCGCTGAGGTATAACCTAGGAGAAATAAAGAATATCAATGCATGGAGCCGCGAAGTGGTCACACAATTGGAGCAGGTCACAGAGACGGTGGGTATGAAAGCGAAGAGGGGCCACTTGACAGATATTTGCTTAACCTGTGGAAGCGAAAGAAGCCGTGGCAAGAGCAGCTTAGGGGCCGCACGTCGGACAATGGGCTCCGAAAAAGGATCCATAACTCGGCATACAGATAGGGCGCACAGGAGTAACCTACGAGAAATAAAGGATATCAATGCATGGAGCCGCGAAGTGGTCACAGAAGTGGAGGAGGTCACCGAGACGGTGGCTGATGAAAGCGAAGCAGGGGCACTAGACAGCCGTCTGCTTAACCTGTGGAAGCAAAACAAGCAGTGGGAAAAGCGGCATGGGGGCCGCACGTGGGACTGTGGACAAAAAAGGATCCCTAACTCGGCAGAGAGATAGGGCGCACAGGAGTAACCTAGGCGAAATAAAGGATATCAATGCATGAAGCCGTCAAGTGGTCACAGAAGTGAGGAGGTCACAGAGACGATGGCTCATGAAAGCGAAGCAGGGGCACTAGACAGACGTCTGCTTAACCTGTGGAAGCGAAAGAAGCAGTGGGGAGCGCAGCGTGGGGGCCGCACGTGGGACAGTGGACAAAGAAAAAGGATCCCCAACTCGGCAGAGAGATAGGGCGCAAAGGAGTAACCTAGGAGAAATAAAGGATATCAATGCATGGAGCCGCGGAGTGGTCACAGAAGTGGAGGAGGTCACGGAGACGGTGGCTCATGAAAGCGAAGCAGGGGCACTAGACAGACGTCTGCTTATCCTGTGGAAGCGAAACAAGCAGTGGGAAAAGCAGCTTGGGGGCCGCACGTGGGACTGTGGACAAAAAAGGATCCCTAACTCGGCAGAGAGATAGAGCGCACAGGAGTAACCTAGGAGAAATAAAGGATATCAATGCATAGAGCCGCGAAGCGGTCACAGAAGTGGAAGAGGTCACTGAGATGGTGGCTCATGAAAGCGAAGCAGGGGCACTAGACAGATATCTGCTTAACCTGTGGAAGCGAAAGAAGCAGTGGGAAGAGCAGCTTACGGGCCGCACGTCGGACAGTGGGATTCGAAAAAGGATCCCTAACTCGTCAAAGAGGTAGGGCGCTCAGGTATAACCTAGGAGAAATAAAGGATATCAATGCATGGAGCCGCGAAGTGGTCACAGAGGTGGAGGAGGTCACGGAGACGGTGGCTCATGAAAGCGAAGCAGGGGCATTAGACAGACGTCTGCTTAACCTATGGAAGCGAAAGATGCAGTGGGAAGAGCCTTGGGGGCCGCACGTGGGACAGTGGACAAAGAAAAAGGATCCCCAACTCGGCAGAGAGATAGGGCGCACAGGAGTAACCTAGGAGAAATAAAGGATATCAATGCATGGAGCCGCGAAGTGGTCACAGAAGTGGAGGATGTCACAGAGACGGTGGCTCATGAAAGCGAAGCAGGGCACTAGACAGACGTCTGCTTAACCTGTGGAGTAAAAAGAAGCAGTGGGAAGAGCAGCTTACGGGCCGCACGTCGGACAGTGGGCTTCGAAAAAGGATCCCTAACTCGGCAGACAGATAGGGCGCACAGGAGTAACCTAGGAGAAATAAAGGATGTCAATGCATGAAGCCGCGAAGTGGTCACAGAAGTGGGGGAGGTCACAGAGACGGTGGCTCATGAAAGCGAAGCAGGGCACTAGACAGACGTCTGCTTAACCTGTGGAGTAAAAAGAAGCAGTGAAAAGAGCATCTTAGGGGCCGCACGTGGGACAGTGGGCTTCGAAAAAGGATCCCTAACTCGGCAGACAGGGCGCACAGGAGTAACCTAGGAGAAATAAAGGATATCAATGCATAGAGCCGCGAAGCGGTCACAGAAGTTGAGGAGGTCACTGAGATGGTGGCTCATGAAAGCGAAGCAGGGGCACTAGACAGATATCTGCTTAACCTGTGGAAGCGAAAGAAGCAGTGGGAAGAGCAGCTTGGGGGCCGCACGTGGGACAGTGAGCTCCGAAAAAGGATCCCAAACGCGGCAGACAGATAGGGCGCACAGGAGTAACCTAGGAGAAATAAAGGATATGAATGCATGAAGCCGCGAAGTGGTCACAGAAGTGGGGGAGGTCACAGAGACGGTGGCTCATGAAAGCGAAGCAGGGGCACTAGACAGACGTCTGCTTAACCTGTGGAAGCGAAAGAAGCAGTGGGAAGAGCAGCTTACGGGCCGCACGTCGGACAGTGGGATTCGAAAAAGGATCTCTAACTCGTCAAAGAGGTAGGGCGCTCAGGTATAACCTAGGAGAAATAAAGGATATCAATGCATGGAGCCGCGAAGTGGTCGCAGAGGTGGAGGAGGTCACGGAGACGGTGGCTGATGAAAGCGAAGCAGGGGCATTAGACAGACGTCTGCGTAACCTATGGAAGCGAAAGATGCAGTGGGAAGAGCCTTGGGGGCCGCACGTGGGACAGTGGACAAAGAAAAAGGATCCCCAACTCGGCAGAGAGATAGGGCGCACAGGAGTAACCTAGGAGAAATAAAGGATATCAATGCATAGAGCCGCGAAGTGGTCACAGAAGTGGAGGATGTCACAGAGACGGTGGCTCATGAAAGCGAAGCAGGGGCACTAGACAGACGTCTGCTTAACCTTTGGAAGCGAAAGAAGCAGTGGGAAGAGCAGCTTACGGGCCGCACGTCGGACAGTGGGCTTCGAAAAAGGATCCCTAACTCGGCAGACAGGGCGCACAGGAGTAACCTAGGAGAAATAAAGGATATCATTGCATAGAGCCGCGAAGCGGTCACAGAAGTGGAGGAGGTCACTGAGATGGTGGCTCATGAAAGCGAAGCAGGGGCACTAGCCAGATATCTGCTTAACCTGTGGAAGCGAAAGAAGCAGTGGGAAGAGCAGCTTGGAGGCCGCACGTGGGACAGTGAGCTCCGAAAAAGGATCCCAAACGCGGCAGACAGATAGGGCGCACAGGAGTAACCTAGGAGAAATAAAGGGTATCAATGCATGAAGCCGCGAAGTGGTCACAGAAGTGGGGGAGGTCACAGAGACGGTGGCTTATGAAAGCGAAGCAGGGCACTAGACAGACGTCTGCTTAACCTGTGGAGTAAAAAGACGCAGTGAAAAGAGCATCTTACGGGGCGCACGTGGGACAGTGGGCTTCGAAAAAGGATCCCTAACTCGGCAGAAAATTAGGGCGCTCATGGGTAACCTAGGAGAAATAAAGGATATCAATGCATGGAGCCGCGAAGTGGTCACAGAAGTGGAGGATGTCACAGAGACGGTGGCTCATGAAAGCGAAGCAGGGGCACTAGACAGACGTCTGCTTAACCTGTGGAAGCGAAAGAAGCAGTGGGAAGAGCAGCTTACGGGCCGCACGTCGGACAGTGGGCTTCGAAAAAGGATCCCTAACTCGGCAGACAGATAGGGCGCACAGGAGTAACCTAGGAGAAATAAAGGATATCAGTGCATGAAGCCGCGAAGTGGTCAGAGAAGTGGGGGAGGTCACAGAGACGGTGGCTCATAAAAGCGAAGCAGGGCACTAGACAGACGTCTGCTTAACCTGTGGAGTAAAAAGAAGCAGTGAAAAGAGCATCTTAGGGGCCGCACGTGGGACAGTGGGCTTCGAAAAAGGATCCCTAACTCGTCAAAGAGGTAGGGCGCTCAGGTATAACCTAGGAGAAATAAAGGATATCAATGCATGGAGCCGCGAAGTGGTCACAGAGGTGGAGGAGGTCACGGAGACGGTGGCTCATGAAAGCGAAGCAGGGGCATTAGACAGACGTCTGCTTAACCTATGGAAGCGAAAGATGCAGTGGGAAGAGCCTTGGGGGCCGCACGTGGGACAGTGGACAAAGAAAAAGGATCCCCAAATCGGCAGAGAGATAGGGCGCACAGGAGTAACCTAGGAGAAATAAAGGATATCAATGCATGGAGCCGCGAAGTGGTCACAGAAGTGGAGGATGTCACAGAGACGGTGGCTCATGAAAGCGAAGCAGGGCACTAGACAGACGTCTGCTTAACCTGTGGAGTAAAAAGACGCAGTGAAAAGAGCATCTTAGGGGCCGCACGTGGGACAGTGGACAAAGAAAAAGGATCCCCAACTCGGCAGAGAGATAGGGCGCACAGGAGTAACCTAGGAGAAATAAAGGATATCAATGCATGGAGCCGCGAAGTGGTCACAGAAGTGGAGGATGTCACAGAGACGGTGGCTCATGAAAGCGAAGCAGGGGCAATAGACAGACGTCTGCTTAACCTGTGGAAGCGAAAGAAGCAGTGAAAAGAGCATCTTAGGGGGCGCAAGTGGGACAGTGGGCTTCGAAAAAGGATCCCTAACTCGGCAGAAAATTAGGGCGCTCATGGGTAACCTAGGAGAAATAAAGGATATCAATGCATGGAGCGGCGAAGTGGTCACAGAAGTGGAGGAGGTCACGGAGACGGTGGCTCATGAAAGCGAAGCAGGGGCACTAGACAGACGTCTGCTTAACCTGTGGAAGCGAAAGAAGCAGTGGGAAGAGCAGCTTACGGGCCGCACGTCGGACAGTGGGATTCGAAAAAGGATCCCTAACTCGTCAAAGAGGTAAGGCGCTCAGGTATAACCTAGGAGAAATAAAGGATATCAATGCATGGAGCCGCGAAGTGGTCACAGAGGTGGAGGAGGTCACGGAGACGGTGGCTCATGAAAGCGAAGCAGGGGCATTAGACAGACGTCTGCTTAACCTATGGAAGCGAAAGATGCAGTGGGAAGAGCCTTGGGGGCCGCACGTGGGACAGTGGACAAAGAAAAAGGATCCCCAACTCGGCAGAGAGATAGGGCGCACAGGAGTAACCTAGGAGAAATAAAGGATATCAATGCATGGAGCCGCGAAGTGGTCACAGAAGTGGAGGATGTCACAGAGACGGTGGCTCATGAAAGCGAAGCAGGGGCACTAGACAGACGTCTGCTTAACCTGTGGAAGCGAAAGAAGCAGTGGGAAGAGCAGCTTACGGGCCGCACGTCGGACAGTGGGCTTCGAAAAAGGATCCCTAACTCGGCAGACAGGGCGCACAGGAGAAACCTAGGAGAAATAAAGGATATCAATGCATAGAGCCGCGAAGCGGTCACAGAAGTGGAGGAGGTCACTGAGATGGTGGCTCATGAAAGCGAAGCAGGGGCACTAGACAGATATCTGCTTAACCTGTGGAAGCGAAAGAAGCAGTGGGAAGAGCAGCTTGGGGGCCGCACGTGGGACAGTGAGCTCCGAAAAAGGATCCCAAACGCGGCAGACAGATAGGGCGCACACGAGTAACCTAGGAGAAATAAAGGATATCAATGCATGAAGCCGCGAAGTGGTCACAGAAGTGGGGGAGGTCACAGAGACGGTGGCTCATGAAAGCGTAGCAGGGCACTAGACAGACGTCTGCTTAACCTGTGGAGTAAAAAGAAGCAGTGAAAAGAGCATCTTAGGGGTCGCACGTGGGACAGTGGGCTTCGAAAAAGGGTCCCTAACTCGTCAAAGAGGTAGGGCGCTCAGGTATAACCTAGGAGAAATAAAGGATATCAATGCATGGAGCCGCGAAGTGGTCACAGAAGTGGAGGAGGTCACGGAGACGGTGGCTCATGAAAGCGAAGCAGGGGCATTAGGCAGACGTCTGCTTAACCTGTGGAAGCGAAAGAAGCAGTGAAAAGACCATATTAGGGGGCGCACTTGGGACAGTGGGCTTCGAAAAAGGATCCCTAACTCGGCAGAAAATTAGGGCGCTCATGGGTAACCTAGGAGAAATAAAGGATATCAATGCATGGAGCCGCGAAGTGGTCACAGAAGTGGAGGAGGTCACGGAGACGGTGGCTCATGAAAGCGAAGCAGGGGCTCTAGACAGACGTCTGCTTAACCTGTGGAAGCGAAAGAAGCAGTAGGAAGAGCGGTTTGGGGGCCGCACGTGGGACAGTGGACAAAGAAAAAGGATCCCCAACTCGGCAAAGAGATAGGGCGCACAGGAGTAACCTAGGAGAAATAAAGGATATCAATGCATGCAGCCGCGAAGTGGTCACAGAAGTGGAGGAGGTCACCGAGACGGTGGCTCATGAAAGCGAAGCAGGGGCACTAGACAGACGTCTGCTTAACCTGTGGAGGCGAAAGAAGCAGTGAAAAGAGCATCTTAGGGGCCGCACGTGGGGCAGTGGGCTTCCAAAAAGGATCCCTATCTCGGCAAAGATGTAGGGCGCTGAGGTATAACCTAGGAGGAATAAAGGATATCAATGCATGGAGCCGCGAAGTGGTCATAGAAGTGGAGGATGTCACAGAGACGGTGGCTCATGAAAGCGAAGCAGGGGCACTAGACAGACGTCTGCTTAACCTGTGGAAGCGAAAGAAGCAGTGGGAAGAGCAGCTTACGGGCCGCACTTCGGACAGTGGGCTTCGAAAAAGGATCCCTAACTCGGCAGACAGATAGGGCACACAGGAGTAACCTAGGAGAAATAAAGGATATCAGTGCATGAAGCCGCGAAGTGGTCACAGAAGTGGGGGAGGTCACAGAGACGGTGGCTCATAAAAGCGAAGCTGGGCACTAGACAGACGTCTGCTTAACCTGTGGAGTAAAAAGAAGCAGTGAAAAGAGCATCTTAGGGGCCGCACGTGGGACAGTGGGCTTCGAAAAAGGATCCCTAACTCGTGAAAGAGGTAGGGCGCTCAGGTATAACCTAGGAGAAATAAAGGATATCAAGGCATGGAGCCGCGTAGTGGTCACAGAAGTGGAGGAGGTCACGGAGACGGTGGCTCATGAAAGCGAAGCAGGGGCATTAGACAGACGTCTGCTTAACCTATGGAAGCGAAAGATGCAGTGGGAAGAGCCTTGGGGGCCGCACGTGGGACAGTGGACAAAGAAAAAGGATCCCCAACTCGGCAGAGAGATAGGGCGCACAGGAGTAACCTAGGAGAAATAAAGGATATCAATGCATGGAGCCGCGAAGTGGTCACAGAAGTGGAGGATGTCACAGAGACGGTGGCTCATGAAAGCGAAGCAGGGGCACTAGACAGACGTCTGCTTAACCTGTGGAAGCGAAAGAAGCAGTGGGAAGAGCAGCTTACGGGCCGCACGTCGGACAGTGGGCTTCGAAAAAGGATCCCTAACTCGGCAGACAGGGCGCACAGGAGTAACCTAGGAGAAATAAAAGATATCAATGCAGTGAGCCGCGAAGTGGTCACAGAAGTGGAGGAGGTCACGGAGACGGTGGCTCATGAAAGCGAAGCAGGGGCACTAGACAGACGTCTGCTTAACCTGTGGAAGCGAAAGAAGCAGTAGGAAGAGCAGTTTGGGGGCCGCACGTGGGACAGTGGACAAAGAAAAAGGATCCCCAACTCGGCAAAGAGATAGGGCGCACAGGAGTAACCTAGGAGAAATAAAGGATATCAATGCATGGAGCCGCGAAGTGGTCAGAGAAATGGAGGAGGTCACAGAGACGATTGCTGATGAAAGCGAAGCAGGGGCACTAGACAGACGTCTGCGTAGCCTGTGGAAGCGAAAGAAGCAGTGGCAAGAGCAGCTTAGGGGCCGCACGTCGGACAGTGGGCTCCGAAAAAGGATCCCTAACTCGGCAGAGAGATAGGGCGCACAGGAGTAACCTAGGCGAAATAAAGGATATCAATGCATGAAGCAGTCAAGTGGTCACAGAAGTGAGGAGGTCAGAGAGACGATGGCTCATGAAAGCGAAGCAGGGGAACTAGACAGACGTCTGCTTAACCTGTGGAAGCGAAAGAAGCAGTGGGGAGAGCAGCGTGGGGGCCGCACGTGGGACAGTGGACAAAGAAAAGGATCCCCAACTCGGCAGAGAGATAGGGCGCAAAGGAGTAACCTAGGAGAAATAAAGGATATCAATGCATGGAGCCGCGGAGTGGTCACAGAAGTGGAGGAGGTCACGGAGACGGTGGCTCATGAAAGCGAAGCAGGGGCACTAGACAGACGTCTGCTTATCCTGTGGAAGCGAAAGAAGCAGTGGGAAAAGCAGCTTGGGGGCCGCACGTGGGACTGTGGACAAAAAAAGGATCCCTAACTCGGCAGAGAGATAGGGCGCACAGGAGTAACCTAGGAGAAATAAAGGATATCAATGCATAGAGCCGCGAAGCGGTCACAGAAGTGGAGGAGGTCACTGAGATGGTGGCTCATGAAAGCGAAGCAGGGGCACTAGACAGATATCTGCTTAACCTGTGGAAGCGAAAGAAGCAGTGGGAAGAGCAGCTTAGGGGCCGCACGTGCGACTGTGGGCTCCGAAAAAGGATACCTAACTCGGCAGACAGATAGGGCGCACAGGAGTAACCTACGAGAAATAAAGGATATCAATGCATGGAGCCGCGAAGTGGTCACAGAAGTGGAGGAGGTCACCGAGACGGTGGCTGATGAAAGCGGAGCAGGGGCACTAGACAGACGTCTGCTTAACCTGTGGAAGCGAAAGAAGCAGTGGGAAAAGCAGCTTGGGGGCCGCACGTGGGACTGTGGACAAAAAAGGATCCCTAACTCGGCAGAGAGATAGGGCGCACAGGAGTAACCTAGGAGAAATAAAGGATATCAATGCATGAAGCCGTCAAGTGGTCACAGAAGGGAGGCGGTCACAGAGACGGTGGCTCATGAAAGCGAAGCAGGGGCACTAGACAGACGTCTGCTTAACCTGTGGAATCGAAAGAAGCAGTGGGGAGAGCAGCTTGGGTGCCGCACGTGGGACAGTGGGCTTCCAAAAAGGATCCCTAACTCGGCAAAGAGGTAGGGCGCTGAGGTATAACCTAGGAGAAATAAAGAATATCAATGCATGGAGCCGCGAAGTGGTCACACAATTGGAGCAGGTCACAGAGACGGTGGGTATGAAAGCGAAGAGGGGCCACTTGACAGATATTTGCTTAACCTGTGGAAGCGAAAGAAGCCGTGGCAAGAGCAGCTTAGGGGCCGCACGTCGGACAATGGGCTCCGAAAAAGGATCCATAACTCGGCATACAGATAGGGCGCACAGGAGTAACCTACGAGAAATAAAGGATATCAATGCATGGAGCCGCGAAGTGGTCACAGAAGTGGAGGAGGTCACCGAGACGGTGGCTGATGAAAGCGAAGCAGGGGCACTAGACAGCCGTCTGCTTAACCTGTGGAAGCAAAAGAAGCAGTGGGAAAAGCGGCATGGGGGCCGCACGTGGGACTGTGGACAAAAAAGGATCCCTAACTCGGCAGAGAGATAGGGCGCACAGGAGTAACCTAGGCGAAATAAAGGATATCAATGCATGAAGCCGTCAAGTGGTCACAGAAGTGAGGAGGTCACAGAGACGATGGCTCATGAAAGCGAAGCAGGGGCACTAGACAGACGTCTGCTTAACCTGTGGAAGCGAAAGAAGCAGTGGGGAGCGCAGCGTGGGGGCCGCACGTGGGACAGTGGACAAAGAAAAAGGATCCCCAACTCGGCAGAGAGATAGGGCGCAAAGGAGTAACCTAGGAGAAATAAAGGATATCAATGCATGGAGCCGCGGAGTGGTCACAGAAGTGGAGGAGGTCACGGAGACGGTGGCTCATGAAAGCGAAGCAGGGGCACTAGACAGACGTCTGCTTATCCTGTGGAAGCGAAACAAGCAGTGGGAAAAGCAGCTTGGGGGCCGCACGTGGGACTGTGGACAAAAAAGGATCCCTAACTCGGCAGAGAGATAGAGCGCACAGGAGTAACCTAGGAGAAATAAAGGATATCAATGCATAGAGCCGCGAAGCGGTCACAGAAGTGGAAGAGGTCACTGAGATGGTGGCTCATGAAAGCGAAGCAGGGGCACTAGACAGATATCTGCTTAACCTGTGGAAGCGAAAGAAGCAGTGGGAAGAGCAGCTTACGGGCCGCACGTCGGACAGTGGGATTCGAAAAAGGATCCCTAACTCGTCAAAGAGGTAGGGCGCTCAGGTATAACCTAGGAGAAATAAAGGATATCAATGCATGGAGCCGCGAAGTGGTCACAGAGGTGGAGGAGGTCACGGAGACGGTGGCTCATGAAAGCGAAGCAGGGGCATTAGACAGACGTCTGCTTAACCTATGGAAGCGAAAGATGCAGTGGGAAGAGCCTTGGGGGCCGCACGTGGGACAGTGGACAAAGAAAAAGGATCCCCAACTAAGCAGAGAGATAGGGCGCACAGGAGTAACCTAGGAGAAATAAAGGATATCAATGCATGGAGCCGCGAAGTGGTCACAGAAGTGGAGGATGTCACAGAGACGGTGGCTCATGAAAGCGAAGCAGGGCACTAGACAGACGTCTGCTTAACCTGTGGAGTAAAAAGAAGCAGTGGGAAGAGCAGCTTACGGGCCGCACGTCGGACAGTGGGCTTCGAAAAAGGATCCCTAACTCGGCAGACAGATAGGGCGCACAGGAGTAACCTAGGAGAAATAAAGGATGTCAATGCATGAAGCCGCGAAGTGGTCACAGAAGTGGGGGAGGTCACAGAGACGGTGGCTCATGAAAGCGAAGCAGGGCACTAGACAGACGTCTGCTTAACCTGTGGAGTAAAAAGAAGCAGTGAAAAGAGCATCTTAGGGGCCGCACGTGGGACAGTGGGCTTCGAAAAAGGATCCCTAACTCGGCAGACAGGGCGCACAGGAGTAACCTAGGAGAAATAAAGGATATCAATGCATAGAGCCGCGAAGCGGTCACAGAAGTTGAGGAGGTCACTGAGATGGTGGCTCATGAAAGCGAAGCAGGGGCACTAGACAGATATCTGCTTAACCTGTGGAAGCGAAAGAAGCAGTGGGAAGAGCAGCTTGGGGGCCGCACGTGGGACAGTGAGCTCCGAAAAAGGATCCCAAACGCGGCAGACAGATAGGGCGCACAGGAGTAACCTAGGAGAAATAAAGGATATGAATGCATGAAGCCGCGAAGTGGTCACAGAAGTGGGGGAGGTCACAGAGACGGTGGCTCATGAAAGCGAAGCAGGGGCACTAGACAGACGTCTGCTTAACCTGTGGAAGCGAAAGAAGCAGTGGGAAGAGCAGCTTACGGGCCGCACGTCGGACAGTGGGATTCGAAAAAGGATCTCTAACTCGTCAAAGAGGTAGGGCGCTCAGGTATAACCTAGGAGAAATAAAGGATATCAATGCATGGAGCCGCGAAGTGGTCGCAGAGGTGGAGGAGGTCACGGAGACGGTGGCTGATGAAAGCGAAGCAGGGGCATTAGACAGACGTCTGCGTAACCTATGGAAGCGAAAGATGCAGTGGGAAGAGCCTTGGGGGCCGCACGTGGGACAGTGGACAAAGAAAAAGGATCCCCAACTCGGCAGAGAGATAGGGCGCACAGGAGTAACCTAGGAGAAATAAAGGATATCAATGCATAGAGCCGCGAAGTGGTCACAGAAGTGGAGGATGTCACAGAGACGGTGGCTCATGAAAGCGAAGCAGGGGCACTAGACAGACGTCTGCTTAACCTTTGGAAGCGAAAGAAGCAGTGGGAAGAGCAGCTTACGGGCCGCACGTCGGACAGTGGGCTTCGAAAAAGGATCCCTAACTCGGCAGACAGGGCGCACAGGAGTAACCTAGGAGAAATAAAGGATATCATTGCATAGAGCCGCGAAGCGGTCACAGAAGTGGAGGAGGTCACTGAGATGGTGGCTCATGAAAGCGAAGCAGGGGCACTAGACAGATATCTGCTTAACCTGTGGAAGCGAAAGAAGCAGTGGGAAGAGCAGCTTGGAGGCCGCACGTGGGACAGTGAGCTCCGAAAAAGGATCCCAAACGCGGCAGACAGATAGGGCGCACAGGAGTAACCTAGGAGAAATAAAGGGTATCAATGCATGAAGCCGCGAAGTGGTCACAGAAGTGGGGGAGGTCACAGAGACGGTGGCTTATGAAAGCGAAGCAGGGCACTAGACAGACGTCTGCTTAACCTGTGGAGTAAAAAGACGCAGTGAAAAGAGCATCTTACGGGGCGCACGTGGGACAGTGGGCTTCGAAAAAGGATCCCTAACTCGGCAGAAAATTAGGGCGCTCATGGGTAACCTAGGAGAAATAAAGGATATCAATGCATGGAGCCGCGAAGTGGTCACAGAAGTGGAGGATGTCACAGAGACGGTGGCTCATGAAAGCGAAGCAGGGGCAATAGACAGACGTCTGCTTAACCTGTGGAAGCGAAAGAAGCAGTGAAAAGAGCATCTTAGGGGGCGCAAGTGGGACAGTGGGCTTCGAAAAAGGATCCCTAACTCGGCAGAAAATTAGGGCGCTCATGGGTAACCTAGGAGAAATAAAGGATATCAATGCATGGAGCCGCGAAGTGGTCACAGAAGTGGAGGAGGTCACGGAGACGGTGGCTCATGAAAGCGAAGCAGGGGCACTAGACAGACGTCTGCTTAACCTGTGGAAGCGAAAGAAGCAGTGGGAAGAGCAGCTTACGTGCCGCACGTCGGACAGTGGGAATCGAAAAAGGATCCCTAACTCGTCAAAGAGGTAAGGCGCTCAGGTATAACCTAGGAGAAATAAAGGATATCAATGCATGGAGCCGCGAAGTGGTCACAGAGGTGGAGGAGGTCACGGAGACGGTGGCTCATGAAAGCGAAGCAGGGGCATTAGACAGACGTCTGCTTACCTATGGAAGCGAAAGATGCAGTGGGAAGAGCCTTGGGGGCCGCACGTGGGACAGTGGACAAAGAAAAAGGATCCCCAACTCGGCAGAGAGATAGGGCGCACAGGAGTAACCTAGGAGAAATAAAGGATATCAATGCATGGAGCCGCGAAGTGGTCACAGAAGTGGAGGATGTCACAGAGACGGTGGCTCATGAAAGCGAAGCAGGGGCACTAGACAGACGTCTGCTTAACCTGTGGAAGCGAAAGAAGCAGTGGGAAGAGCAGCTTACGGGCCGCACGTCGGACAGTGGGCTTCGAAAAAGGATCCCTAACTCGGCAGACAGGGCGCGCAGGAGAGACCTGGGAGAAATAAAGGATATCAATGCATAGAGCCGCGAAGCGGTCACAGAAGTGGAGGAGGTCACTGAGATGGTGGCTCATGAAAGCGAAGCAGGGGCACTAGACAGATATCTGCTTAACCTGTGGAAGCGAAAGAAGCAGTGGGAAGAGCAGCTTGGGGGCCGCACGTGGGACAGTGAGCTCCGAAAAAGGATCCCAAACGCGGCAGACAGATAGGGCGCACACGAGTAACCTAGGAGAAATAAAGGATATCAATGCATGAAGCCGCGAAGTGGTCACAGAAGTGGGGGAGGTCACAGAGACGGTGGCTCATGAAAGCGAAGCAGGGCACTAGACAGACGTCTGCTTAACCTGTGGAGTAAAAAGAAGCAGTGAAAAGAGCATCTTAGGGGTCGCACGTGGGACAGTGGGCTTCGAAAAAGGGTCCCTAACTCGTCAAAGAGGTAGGGCGCTCAGGTATAACCTAGGAGAAATAAAGGATATCAATGCATGGAGCCGCGAAGTGGTCACAGAAGTGGAGGAGGTCACGGAGACGGTGGCTCATGAAAGCGAAGCAGGGGCATTAGGCAGACGTCTGCTTAACCTGTGGAAGCGAAAGAAGCAGTGAAAAGACCATATTAGGGGGCGCACTTGGGACAGTGGGCTTCGAAAAAAGATCCCTAACTCGGCAGAAAATTAGGGCGCTCATGGGTAACCTAGGAGAAATAAAGGATATCAATGCATGGAGCCGCGAAGTGGTCACAGAAGTGGAGGAGGTCACGGAGACGGTGGCTCATGAAAGCGAAGCAGGGGCACTAGACAGACGTCTGCTTAACCTGTGGAAGCGAAAGAAGCAGTAGGAAGAGCAGTTTGGGGGCCGCACGTGGGACAGTGGACAAAGAAAAAGGATCCCCAACTCGGCAAAGAGATAGGGCGCACAGGAGTAACCTAGGAGAAATAAAGGATATCAATGCATGCAGCCGCGAAGTGGTCACAGAAGTGGAGGAGGTCACCGAGACGGTGGCTCATGAAAGCGATGCAGGGGCACTAGACAGACGTCTGCTTAACCTGTGGAGGCGAAAGAAGCAGTGAAAAGAGCATCTTAGGGGCCGCACGTGGGGCAGTGGGCTTCCAAAAAGGATCCCTAACTCGGCAAAGATGTAGGGCGCTGAGGTATAACCTAGGAGGAATAAAGGATATCAATGCATGGAGCCGCGAAGTGGTCACAGAAGTGGAGGATGTCACAGAGACAGTGGCTCATGAAAGCGAAGCAGGGGCACTAGACACACGTCTGCTTAACCTGTGGAAGCGAAAGAAGCAGTGGGAAGAGCAGCTTACGTGCCGCACGTCGGACAGTGGGAATCGAAAAAGGATCCCTAACTCGTCAAAGAGGTAAGGCGCTCAGGTATAACCTAGGAGAAATAAAGGATATCAATGCATGGAGCCGCGAAGTGGTCACAGAGGTGGAGGAGGTCACGGAGACGGTGGCTCATGAAAGCGAAGCAGGGGCATTAGACAGACGTCTGCTTACCTATGGAAGCGAAAGATGCAGTGGGAAGAGCCTTGGGGGCCGCACGTGGGACAGTGGACAAAGAAAAAGGATCCCCAACTCGGCAGAGAGATAGGGCGCACAGGAGTAACCTAGGAGAAATAAAGGATATCAATGCATGGAGCCGCGAAGTGGTCACAGAAGTGGAGGATGTCACAGAGACGGTGGCTCATGAAAGCGAAGCAGGGGCACTAGACAGACGTCTGCTTAACCTGTGGAAGCGAAAGAAGCAGTGGGAAGAGCAGCTTACGGGCCGCACGTCGGACAGTGGGCTTCGAAAAAGGATCCCTAACTCGGCAGACAGGGCGCGCAGGAGAGACCTGGGAGAAATAAAGGATATCAATGCATAGAGCCGCGAAGCGGTCACAGAAGTGGAGGAGGTCACTGAGATGGTGGCTCATGAAAGCGAAGCAGGGGCACTAGACAGATATCTGCTTAACCTGTGGAAGCGAAAGAAGCAGTGGGAAGAGCAGCTTGGGGGCCGCACGTGGGACAGTGAGCTCCGAAAAAGGATCCCAAACGCGGCAGACAGATAGGGCGCACACGAGTAACCTAGGAGAAATAAAGGATATCAATGCATGAAGCCGCGAAGTGGTCACAGAAGTGGGGGAGGTCACAGAGACGGTGGCTCATGAAAGCGAAGCAGGGCACTAGACAGACGTCTGCTTAACCTGTGGAGTAAAAAGAAGCAGTGAAAAGAGCATCTTAGGGGTCGCACGTGGGACAGTGGGCTTCGAAAAAGGGTCCCTAACTCGTCAAAGAGGTAGGGCGCTCAGGTATAACCTAGGAGAAATAAAGGATATCAATGCATGGAGCCGCGAAGTGGTCACAGAAGTGGAGGAGGTCACGGAGACGGTGGCTCATGAAAGCGAAGCAGGGGCATTAGGCAGACGTCTGCTTAACCTGTGGAAGCGAAAGAAGCAGTGAAAAGACCATATTAGGGGGCGCACTTGGGACAGTGGGCTTCGAAAAAAGATCCCTAACTCGGCAGAAAATTAGGGCGCTCATGGGTAACCTAGGAGAAATAAAGGATATCAATGCATGGAGCCGCGAAGTGGTCACAGAAGTGGAGGAGGTCACGGAGACGGTGGCTCATGAAAGCGAAGCAGGGGCACTAGACAGACGTCTGCTTAACCTGTGGAAGCGAAAGAAGCAGTAGGAAGAGCAGTTTGGGGGCCGCACGTGGGACAGTGGACAAAGAAAAAGGATCCCCAACTCGGCAAAGAGATAGGGCGCACAGGAGTAACCTAGGAGAAATAAAGGATATCAATGCATGCAGCCGCGAAGTGGTCACAGAAGTGGAGGAGGTCACCGAGACGGTGGCTCATGAAAGCGATGCAGGGGCACTAGACAGACGTCTGCTTAACCTGTGGAGGCGAAAGAAGCAGTGAAAAGAGCATCTTAGGGGCCGCACGTGGGGCAGTGGGCTTCCAAAAAGGATCCCTAACTCGGCAAAGATGTAGGGCGCTGAGGTATAACCTAGGAGGAATAAAGGATATCAATGCATGGAGCCGCGAAGTGGTCACAGAAGTGGAGGATGTCACAGAGACAGTGGCTCATGAAAGCGAAGCAGGGGCACTAGACACACGTCTGCTTAACCTGTGGAAGCGAAAGAAGCAGTGGGAAGAGCATCTTACGGGCCGCACTTCGGACAGTGGGCTTCGAAAAAGGATCCCTAACTCGGCAGACATTTAGGGCACACAGGAGTAACCTAGGAGAAATAAAGGATATCAGTGCATGAAGCCGCGAAGTGGTCACAGAAGTGGGGGAGGTCACAGAGACGGTGGCTCATAAAAGCGAAGCTGGGCACTAGACAGACGTCTGCTTAACCTGTGGAGTAAAAAGAAGCAGTGAAAAGAGCATCTTAGGGGCCGCACGTGGGACAGTGGGCTTCGAAAAAGGATCCCTAACTCGTGAAAGAGGTAGGGCGCTCAGGTATAACCTAGGAGAAATAAAGGATATCAATGCATGGAGCCGCGTAGTGGTCACAGAAGTGGAGGAGGTCACGGAGACGGTGGCTCATGAAAGCGAAGCAGGGGCATTAGACAGACGTCTGCTTAACCTATGGAAGCGAAAGATGCAGTGGGAAGAGCCTTGGGGGCCGCACGTGGGACAGTGGACAAAGAAAAAGGATCCCCAACTCGGCAGAGAGATAGGGCGCACAGGAGTAACCTAGGAGAAATAAAGGATATCAATGCATGGAGCCGCGAAGTGGTCACAGAAGTGGAGGATGTCACAGAGACGGTGGCTCATGAAAGGGAAGCAGGGGCACTAGACAGACGTCTGCTTAACCTGTGGAAGCGAAAGAAGCAGTGGGAAGAGCAGCTTACGGGCCGCACGTCGGACAGTGGGATTCGAAAAAGGATCCCTAACTCGTCAAAGAGGTAGGGCGCTCAGGTATAACCTAGGAGAAATAAAGGATATCAATGCATGGAGCCGCGAAGTGGTCACAGAGGTGGAGGAGGTCACGGAGACGGTGGCTCATGAAAGCGAAGCAGGGGCATTAGACAGACGTCTGCTTAACCTATGGAAGCGAAAGATGCAGTGGGAAGAGCCTTGGGGGCCGCACGTGGGACAGTGGACAAAGAAAAAGGATCCCCAACTCGGCAGAGAGATAGGGCGCACAGGAGTAACCTAGGAGAAATAAAGGATATCAATGCATGGAGCCGCGAAGTGGTCACAGAAGTGGAGGATGTCACAGAGACGGTGGCTCATGAAAGCGAAGCAGGGGCACTAGACAGACATCTGCTTAACCTGTAGAAGCGAAAGAAGCAGTGGGAAGAGCAGCTTACGGGCCGCACGTCGGACAGTGGGCTTCGAAAAAGGATCCCTAACTCGGCAGACAGATAGGGCGCACAGGAGTAACCTAGGAGAAATAAAGGATATCAATGCGTGGAGCCGCGTAGTGGTCACAGAAGTGGAGGAGGTCACGGAGACGGTGGCTCATGAAAGCGAAGCAGGGGCATTAGACAGACGTCTGCTTAACCTATGGAAGCGAAAGATGCAGTGGGAAGAGCCTTGGGGGCCGCACGTGGGACAGTGGACAAAGAAAAAGGATCCCCAACTCGGCAGAGAGATAGGGCGCACAGGAGTAACCTAGGAGAAATAAAGGATATCAATGCATGGAGCCGCGAAGTGGTCACAGAAGTGGAGGATGTCACAGAGACGGTGGCTCATGAAAGGGAAGCAGGGGCACTAGACAGACGTCTGCTTAACCTGTGGAAGCGAAAGAAGCAGTGGGAAGAGCAGCTTACGGGCCGCACGTCGGACAGTGGGATTCGAAAAAGGATCCCTAACTCGTCAAAGAGGTAGGGCGCTCAGGTATAACCTAGGAGAAATAAAGGATATCAATGCATGGAGCCGCGAAGTGGTCACAGAGGTGGAGGAGGTCACGGAGACGGTGGCTCATGAAAGCGAAGCAGGGGCATTAGACAGACGTCTGCTTAACCTATGGAAGCGAAAGATGCAGTGGGAAGAGCCTTGGGGGCCGCACGTGGGACAGTGGACAAAGAAAAAGGATCCCCAACTCGGCAGAGAGATAGGGCGCACAGGAGTAACCTAGGAGAAATAAAGGATATCAATGCATGGAGCCGCGAAGTGGTCACAGAAGTGGAGGATGTCACAGAGACGGTGGCTCATGAAAGCGAAGCAGGGGCACTAGACAGACATCTGCTTAACCTGTAGAAGCGAAAGAAGCAGTGGGAAGAGCAGCTTACGGGCCGCACGTCGGACAGTGGGCTTCGAAAAAGGATCCCTAACTCGTCAAAGAGGTAGGGCGCTCAGGTATAACCTAGGAGAAATAAAGGATATCAATGCATGGAGCCGCGAAGTGGTCACAGAGGTGGAGGAGGTCACGGAGACGGTGGCTCATGAAAGCGAAGCAGGGGCATTAGACAGACGTCTGCTTAACCTATGGAAGCGAAAGATGCAGTGGGAAGAGCCTTGGGGGCCGCACGTGGGACAGTGGACAAAGAAAAAGGATCCCCAACTCGGCAGAGAGATAGGGCGCACAGGAGTAACCTAGGAGAAATAAAGGATATCAATGCATGGAGCCGCGAAGTGGTCACAGAAGTGGAGGATGTCACAGAGACGGTGGCTCATGAAAGCGAAGCAGGGGCACTAGACAGACGTCTGCTTAACCTGTGGAAGCGAAAGAAGCAGTGGGAAGAGCAGCTTACGGGCCGCACGTCGGACAGTGGGCTTCGAAAAAGGATCCCTAACTCGGCAGACAGGGCGCACAGGAGAAACCTAGGAGAAATAAAGGATATCAATGCATAGAGCCGCGAAGCGGTCACAGAAGTGGAGGAGGTCACTGAGATGGTGGCTCATGAAAGCGAAGCAGGGGCACTAGACAGATATCTGCTTAACCTGTGGAAGCGAAAGAAGCAGTGGGAAGAGCAGCTTGGGGGCCGCACGTGGGACAGTGAGCTCCGAAAAAGGATCCCAAACGCGGCAGACAGATAGGGCGCACACGAGTAACCTAGGAGAAATAAAGGATATCAATGCATGAAGCCGCGAAGTGGTCACAGAAGTGGGGGAGGTCACAGAGACGGTGGCTCATGAAAGCGTAGCAGGGCACTAGACAGACGTCTGCTTAACCTGTGGAGTAAAAAGAAGCAGTGAAAAGAGCATCTTAGGGGTCGCACGTGGGACAGTGGGCTTCGAAAAAGGGTCCCTAACTCGTCAAAGAGGTAGGGCGCTCAGGTATAACCTAGGAGAAATAAAGGATATCAATGCATGGAGCCGCGAAGTGGTCACAGAAGTGGAGGAGGTCACGGAGACGGTGGCTCATGAAAGCGAAGCAGGGGCATTAGGCAGACGTCTGCTTAACCTGTGGAAGCGAAAGAAGCAGTGAAAAGACCATATTAGGGGGCGCACTTGGGACAGTGGGCTTCGAAAAAGGATCCCTAACTCGGCAGAAAATTAGGGCGCTCATGGGTAACCTAGGAGAAATAAAGGATATCAATGCATGGAGCCGCGAAGTGGTCACAGAAGTGGAGGAGGTCACGGAGACGGTGGCTCATGAAAGCGAAGCAGGGGCTCTAGACAGACGTCTGCTTAACCTGTGGAAGCGAAAGAAGCAGTAGGAAGAGCGGTTTGGGGGCCGCACGTGGGACAGTGGACAAAGAAAAAGGATCCCCAACTCGGCAAAGAGATAGGGCGCACAGGAGTAACCTAGGAGAAATAAAGGATATCAATGCATGCAGCCGCGAAGTGGTCACAGAAGTGGAGGAGGTCACCGAGACGGTGGCTCATGAAAGCGAAGCAGGGGCACTAGACAGACGTCTGCTTAACCTGTGGAGGCGAAAGAAGCAGTGAAAAGAGCATCTTAGGGGCCGCACGTGGGGCAGTGGGCTTCCAAAAAGGATCCCTATCTCGGCAAAGATGTAGGGCGCTGAGGTATAACCTAGGAGGAATAAAGGATATCAATGCATGGAGCCGCGAAGTGGTCATAGAAGTGGAGGATGTCACAGAGACGGTGGCTCATGAAAGCGAAGCAGGGGCACTAGACAGACGTCTGCTTAACCTGTGGAAGCGAAAGAAGCAGTGGGAAGAGCAGCTTACGGGCCGCACTTCGGACAGTGGGCTTCGAAAAAGGATCCCTAACTCGGCAGACAGATAGGGCACACAGGAGTAACCTAGGAGAAATAAAGGATATCAGTGCATGAAGCCGCGAAGTGGTCACAGAAGTGGGGGAGGTCACAGAGACGGTGGCTCATAAAAGCGAAGCTGGGCACTAGACAGACGTCTGCTTAACCTGTGCAGTAAAAAGAAGCAGTGAAAAGAGCATCTTAGGGGCCGCACGTGGGACAGTGGGCTTCGAAAAAGGATCCCTAACTCGTGAAAGAGGTAGGGCGCTCAGGTATAACCTAGGAGAAATAAAGGATATCAAGGCATGGAGCCGCGTAGTGGTCACAGAAGTGGAGGAGGTCACGGAGACGGTGGCTCATGAAAGCGAAGCAGGGGCATTAGACAGACGTCTGCTTAACCTATGGAAGCGAAAGATGCAGTGGGAAGAGCCTTGGGGGCCGCACGTGGGACAGTGGACAAAGAAAAAGGATCCCCAACTCGGCAGAGAGATAGGGCGCACAGGAGTAACCTAGGAGAAATAAAGGATATCAATGCATGGAGCCGCGAAGTGGTCACAGAAGTGGAGGATGTCACAGAGACGGTGGCTCATGAAAGCGAAGCAGGGGCACTAGACAGACGTCTGCTTAACCTGTGGAAGCGAAAGAAGCAGTGGGAAGAGCAGCTTACGGGCCGCACGTCAGACAGTGGGCTTCGAAAAAGGATCCCTAACTCGGCAGACAGGGCGCACAGGAGTAACCTAGGAGAAATAAAAGATATCAATGCAGTGAGCCGCGAAGTGGTCACAGAAGTGGAGGAGGTCACGGAGACGGTGGCTCATGAAAGCGAAGCAGGGGCACTAGACAGACGTCTGCTTAACCTGTGGAAGCGAAAGAAGCAGTAGGAAGAGCAGTTTGGGGGCCGCACGTGGGACAGTGGACAAAGAAAAAGGATCCCCAACTCGGCAAAGAGATAGGGCGCACAGGAGTAACCTAGGAGAAATAAAGGATATCAATGCATGGAGCCGCGAAGTGGTCAGAGAAATGGAGGAGGTCACAGAGACGATTGCTGATGAAAGCGAAGCAGGGGCACTAGACAGACGTCTGCGTAGCCTGTGGAAGCGAAAGAAGCAGTGGCAAGAGCAGCTTAGGGGCCGCACGTCGGACAGTGGGCTCCGAAAAAGGATCCCTAACTCGGCAGAGAGATAGGGCGCACAGGAGTAACCTAGGCGAAATAAAGGATATCAATGCATGAAGCCGTCAAGTGGTCACAGAAGTGAGGAGGTCAGAGAGACGATGGCTCATGAAAGCGAAGCAGGGGAACTAGACAGACGTCTGCTTAACCTGTGGAAGCGAAAGAAGCAGTGGGGAGAGCAGCGTGGGGGCCGCACGTGGGACAGTGGACAAAGAAAAAGGATCCCCAACTCGGCAGAGAGATAGGGCGCAAAGGAGTAACCTAGGAGAAATAAAGGATATCAATGCATGGAGCCGCGGAGTGGTCACAGAAGTGGAGGAGGTCACGGAGACGGTGGCTCATGAAAGCGAAGCAGGGGCACTAGACAGACGTCTGCTTATCCTGTGGAAGCGAAAGAAGCAGTGGGAAAAGCAGCTTGGGGGCCGCACGTGGGACCGTGGACAAAAAAAGGATCCCTAACTCGGCAGAGAGATAGGGCGCACAGGAGTAACCTAGGAGAAATAAAGGATATCAATGCATAGAGCCGCGAAGCGGTCACAGAAGTGGAGGAGGTCACTGAGATGGTGGCTCATGAAAGCGAAGCAGGGGCACTAGACAGATATCTGCTTAACCTGTGGAAGCGAAAGAAGCAGTGGGAAGAGCAGCTTAGGGGCCGCACGTGCGACTGTGGGCTCCGAAAAAGGATACCTAACTCGGCAGACAGATAGGGCGCACAGGAGTAACCTACGAGAAATAAAGGATATCAATGCATGGAGCCGCGAAGTGGTCACAGAAGTGGAGGAGGTCACCGAGACGGTGGCTGATGAAAGCGGAGCAGGGGCACTAGACAGACGTCTGCTTAACCTGTGGAAGCGAAAGAAGCAGTGGGAAAAGCAGCTTGGGGGCCGCACGTGGGACTGTGGACAAAAAAGGATCCCTAACTCGGCAGAGAGATAGGGCGCACAGGAGTAACCTAGGAGAAATAAAGGATATCAATGCATGAAGCCGTCAAGTGGTCACAGAAGGGAGGCGGTCACAGAGACGGTGGCTCATGAAAGCGAAGCAGGGGCACTAGACAGACGTCTGCTTAACCTGTGGAATCGAAAGAAGCAGTGGGGAGAGCAGCTTGGGTGCCGCACGTGGGACAGTGGGCTTCCAAAAAGGATCCCTAACTCGGCAAAGAGGTAGGGCGCTGAGGTATAACCTAGGAGAAATAAAGAATATCAATGCATGGAGCCGCGAAGTGGTCACACAATTGGAGCAGGTCACAGAGACGGTGGGTATGAAAGCGAAGAGGGGCCACTTGACAGATATTTGCTTAACCTGTGGAAGCGAAAGAAGCCGTGGCAAGAGCAGCTTAGGGGCCGCACGTCGGACAATGGGCTCCGAAAAAGGATCCATAACTCGGCATACAGATAGGGCGCACAGGAGTAACCTACGAGAAATAAAGGATATCAATGCATGGAGCCGCGAAGTGGTCACAGAAGTGGAGGAGGTCACCGAGACGGTGGCTGATGAAAGCGAAGCAGGGGCACTAGACAGCCGTCTGCTTAACCTGTGGAAGCAAAAGAAGCAGTGGGAAAAGCGGCATGGGGGCCGCACGTGGGACTGTGGACAAAAAAAGGATCCCTAACTCGGCAGAGAGATAAGGCGCACAGGAGTAACCTAGGCGAAATAAAGGATATCAATGCATGAAGCCGTCAAGTGGTCACAGAAGTGAGGAGGTCACAGAGACGATGGCTCATGAAAGCGAAGCAGGGGCACTAGACAGACGTCTGCTTAACCTGTGGAAGCGAAAGAAGCAGTGGGGAGCGCAGCGTGGGGGCCGCACGTGGGACAGTGGACAAAGAAAAAGGATCCCCAACTCGGCAGAGAGATAGGGCGCAAAGGAGTAACCTAGGAGAAATAAAGGATATCAATGCATGGAGCCGCGGAGTGGTCACAGAAGTGGAGGAGGTCACGGAGACGGTGGCTCATGAAAGCGAAGCAGGGGCACTAGACAGACGTCTGCTTATCCTGTGGAAGCGAAAGAAGCAGTGGGAAAAGCAGCTTGGGGGCCGCACGTGGGACTGTGGACAAAAAAAGGATCCCTAACTCGGCAGAGAGATAGAGCGCACAGGAGTAACCTAGGAGAAATAAAGGATATCAATGCATAGAGCCGCGAAGCGGTCACAGAAGTGGAAGAGGTCACTGAGATGGTGGCTCATGAAAGCGAAGCAGGGGCACTAGACAGATATCTGCTTAACCTGTGGAAGCGAAAGAAGCAGTGGGAAGAGCAGCTTACGGGCCGCACGTCGGACAGTGGGATTCGAAAAAGGATCCCTAACTCGTCAAAGAGGTAGGGCGCTCAGGTATAACCTAGGAGAAATAAAGGATATCAATGCATGGAGCCGCGAAGTGGTCACAGAGGTGGAGGAGGTCACGGAGACGGTGGCTCATGAAAGCGAAGCAGGGGCATTAGACAGACGTCTGCTTAACCTATGGAAGCGAAAGATGCAGTGGGAAGAGCCTTGGGGGCCGCACGTGGGACAGTGGACAAAGAAAAAGGATCCCCAACTCGGCAGAGAGATAGGGCGCACAGGAGTAACCTAGGAGAAATAAAGGATATCAATGCATGGAGCCGCGAAGTGGTCACAGAAGTGGAGGATGTCACAGAGACGGTGGCTCATGAAAGCGAAGCAGGGCACTAGACAGACGTCTGCTTAACCTGTGGAGTAAAAAGAAGCAGTGGGAAGAGCAGCTTACGGGCCGCACGTCGGACAGTGGGCTTCGAAAAAGGATCCCTAACTCGGCAGACAGATAGGGCGCACAGGAGTAACCTAGGAGAAATAAAGGATGTCAATGCATGAAGCCGCGAAGTGGTCACAGAAGTGGGGGAGGTCACAGAGACGGTGGCTCATGAAAGCGAAGCAGGGCACTAGACAGACGTCTGCTTAACCTGTGGAGTAAAAAGAAGCAGTGAAAAGAGCATCTTAGGGGCCGCACGTGGGACAGTGGGCTTCGAAAAAGGATCCCTAACTCGGCAGACAGGGCGCACAGGAGTAACCTAGGAGAAATAAAGGATATCAATGCATAGAGCCGCGAAGCGGTCACAGAAGTTGAGGAGGTCACTGAGATGGTGGCTCATGAAAGCGAAGCAGGGGCACTAGACAGATATCTGCTTAACCTGTGGAAGCGAAAGAAGCAGTGGGAAGAGCAGCTTGGGGGCCGCACGTGGGACAGTGAGCTCCGAAAAAGGATCCCAAACGCGGGAGACAGATAGGGCGCACAGGAGTAACCTAGGAGAAATAAAGGATATGAATGCATGAAGCCGCGAAGTGGTCACAGAAGTGGGGGAGGTCACAGAGACGGTGGCTCATGAAAGCGAAGCAGGGGCACTAGACAGACGTCTGCTTAACCTGTGGAAGCGAAAGAAGCAGTGGGAAGAGCAGCTTACGGGCCGCACGTCGGACAGTGGGATTCGAAAAAGGATCTCTAACTCGTCAAAGAGGTAGGGCGCTCAGGTATAACCTAGGAGAAATAAAGGATATCAATGCATGGAGCCGCGAAATGGTCGCAGAGGTGGAGGAGGTCACGGAGACGGTGGCTGATGAAAGCGAAGCAGGGGCATTAGACAGACGTCTGCGTAACCTATGGAAGCGAAAGATGCAGTGGGAAGAGCCTTGGGGGCCGCACGTGGGACAGTGGACAAAGAAAAAGGATCCCCAACTCGGCAGAGAGATAGGGCGCACAGGAGTAACCTAGGAGAAATAAAGGATATCAATGCATAGAGCCGCGAAGTGGTCACAGAAGTGGAGGATGTCACAGAGACGGTGGCTCATGAAAGCGAAGCAGGGGCACTAGACAGACGTCTGCTTAACCTTTGGAAGCGAAAGAAGCAGTGGGAAGAGCAGCTTACGGGCCGCACGTCGGACAGTGGGCTTCGAAAAAGGATCCCTAACTCGGCAGACAGGGCGCACAGGAGTAACCTAGGAGAAATAAAGGATATCATTGCATAGAGCCGCGAAGCGGTCACAGAAGTGGAGGAGGTCACTGAGATGGTGGCTCATGAAAGCGAAGCAGGGGCACTAGACAGATATCTGCTTAACCTGTGGAAGCGAAAGAAGCAGTGGGAAGAGCAGCTTGGAGGCCGCACGTGGGACAGTGAGCTCCGAAAAAGGATCCCAAACGCGGCAGACAGATAGGGCGCACAGGAGTAACCTAGGAGAAATAAAGGGTATCAATGCATGAAGCCGCGAAGTGGTCACAGAAGTGGGGGAGGTCACAGAGACGGTGGCTTATGAAAGCGAAGCAGGGCACTAGACAGACGTCTGCTTAACCTGTGGAGTAAAAAGACGCAGTGAAAAGAGCATCTTACGGGGCGCACGTGGGACAGTGGGCTTCGAAAAAGGATCCCTAACTCGGCAGAAAATTAGGGCGCTCATGGGTAACCTAGGAGAAATAAAGGATATCAATGCATGGAGCCGCGAAGTGGTCACAGAAGTGGAGGATGTCACAGAGACGGTGGCTCATGAAAGCGAAGCAGGGGCAATAGACAGACGTCTGCTTAACCTGTGGAAGCGAAAGAAGCAGTGAAAAGAGCATCTTAGGGGGCGCAAGTGGGACAGTGGGCTTCGAAAAAGGATCCCTAACTCGGCAGAAAATTAGGGCGCTCATGGGTAACCTAGGAGAAATAAAGGATATCAATGCATGGAGCCGCGAAGTGGTCACAGAAGTGGAGGAGGTCACGGAGACGGTGGCTCATGAAAGCGAAGCAGGGGCACTAGACAGACGTCTGCTTAACCTGTGGAAGCGAAAGAAGCAGTGGGAAGAGCAGCTTACGTGCCGCACGTCGGACAGTGGGAATCGAAAAAGGATCCCTAACTCGTCAAAGAGGTGAGGCGCTCAGGTATAACCTAGGAGAAATAAAGGATATCAATGCATGGAGCCGCGAAGTGGTCACAGAGGTGGAGGAGGTCACGGAGACGGTGGCTCATGAAAGCGAAGCAGGGGCATTAGACAGACGTCTGCTTAACCTATGGAAGCGAAAGATGCAGTGGGAAGAGCCTTGGGGGCCGCACGTGGGACAGTGGACAAAGAAAAAGGATCCCCAACTCGGCAGAGAGATAGGGCGCACAGGAGTAACCTAGGAGAAATAAAGGATATCAATGCATGGAGCCGCGAAGTGGTCACAGAAGTGGAGGATGTCACAGAGACGGTGGCTCATGAAAGCGAAGCAGGGGCACTAGACAGACGTCTGCTTAACCTGTGGAAGCGAAAGAAGCAGTGGGAAGAGCAGCTTACGGGCCGCACGTCGGACAGTGGGCTTCGAAAAAGGATCCCTAACTCGGCAGACAGGGCGCGCAGGAGAGACCTGGGAGAAATAAAGGATATCAATGCATAGAGCCGCGAAGCGGTCACAGAAGTGGAGGAGGTCACTGAGATGGTGGCTCATGAAAGCGAAGCAGGGGCACTAGACAGATATCTGCTTAACCTGTGGAAGCGAAAGAAGCAGTGGGAAGAGCAGCTTGGGGGCCGCACGTGGGACAGTGAGCTCCGAAAAAGGATCCCAAACGCGGCAGACAGATAGGGCGCACACGAGTAACCTAGGAGAAATAAAGGATATCAATGCATGAAGCCGCGAAGTGGTCACAGAAGTGGGGGAGGTCACAGAGACGGTGGCTCATGAAAGCGAAGCAGGGCACTAGACAGACGTCTGCTTAACCTGTGGAGTAAAAAGAAGCAGTGAAAAGAGCATCTTAGGGGTCGCACGTGGGACAGTGGGCTTCGAAAAAGGGTCCCTAACTCGTCAAAGAGGTAGGGCGCTCAGGTATAACCTAGGAGAAATAAAGGATATCAATGCATGGAGCCGCGAAGTGGTCACAGAAGTGGAGGAGGTCACGGAGACGGTGGCTCATGAAAGCGAAGCAGGGGCATTAGGCAGACGTCTGCTTAACCTGTGGAAGCGAAAGAAGCAGTGAAAAGACCATATTAGGGGGCGCACTTGGGACAGTGGGCTTCGAAAAAAGATCCCTAACTCGGCAGAAAATTAGGGCGCTCATGGGTAACCTAGGAGAAATAAAGGATATCAATGCATGGAGCCGCGAAGTGGTCACAGAAGTGGAGGAGGTCACGGAGACGGTGGCTCATGAAAGCGAAGCAGGGGCACTAGACAGACGTCTGCTTAACCTGTGGAAGCGAAAGAAGCAGTAGGAAGAGCAGTTTGGGGGCCGCACGTGGGACAGTGGACAAAGAAAAAGGATCCCCAACTCGGCAAAGAGATAGGGCGCACAGGAGTAACCTAGGAGAAATAAAGGATATCAATGCATGCAGCCGCGAAGTGGTCACAGAAGTGGAGGAGGTCACCGAGACGGTGGCTCATGAAAGCGATGCAGGGGCACTAGACAGACGTCTGCTTAACCTGTGGAGGCGAAAGAAGCAGTGAAAAGAGCATCTTAGGGGCCGCACGTGGGGCAGTGGGCTTCCAAAAAGGATCCCTAACTCGGCAAAGATGTAGGGCGCTGAGGTATAACCTAGGAGGAATAAAGGATATCAATGCATGGAGCCGCGAAGTGGTCACAGAAGTGGAGGATGTCACAGAGACAGTGGCTCATGAAAGCGAAGCAGGGGCACTAGACACACGTCTGCTTAACCTGTGGAAGCGAAAGAAGCAGTGGGAAGAGCATCTTACGGGCCGCACTTCGGACAGTGGGCTTCGAAAAAGGATCCCTAACTCGGCAGACAGTTAGGGCACACAGGAGTAACCTAGGAGAAATAAAGGATATCAGTGCATGAAGCCGCGAAGTGGTCACAGAAGTGGGGGAGGTCACAGAGACGGTGGCTCATAAAAGCGAAGCTGGGCACTAGACAGACGTCTGCTTAACCTGTGGAGTAAAAAGAAGCAGTGAAAAGAGCATCTTAGGGGCCGCACGTGGGACAGTGGGCTTCGAAAAAGGATCCCTAACTCGTGAAAGAGGTAGGGCGCTCAGGTATAACCTAGGAGAAATAAAGGATATCAATGCATGGAGCCGCGTAGTGGTCACAGAAGTGGAGGAGGTCACGGAGACGGTGGCTCATGAAAGCGAAGCAGGGGCATTAGACAGACGTCTGCTTAACCTATGGAAGCGAAAGATGCAGTGGGAAGAGCCTTGGGGGCCGCACGTGGGACAGTGGACAAAGAAAAAGGATCCCCAACTCGGCAGAGAGATAGGGCGCACAGGAGTAACCTAGGAGAAATAAAGGATATCAATGCATGGAGCCGCGAAGTGGTCACAGAAGTGGAGGATGTCACAGAGACGGTGGCTCATGAAAGGGAAGCAGGGGCACTAGACAGACGTCTGCTTAACCTGTGGAAGCGAAAGAAGCAGTGGGAAGAGCAGCTTACGGGCCGCACGTCGGACAGTGGGATTCGAAAAAGGATCCCTAACTCGTCAAAGAGGTAGGGCGCTCAGGTATAACCTAGGAGAAATAAAGGATATCAATGCATGGAGCCGCGAAGTGGTCACAGAGGTGGAGGAGGTCACGGAGACGGTGGCTCATGAAAGCGAAGCAGGGGCATTAGACAGACGTCTGCTTAACCTATGGAAGCGAAAGATGCAGTGGGAAGAGCCTTGGGGGCCGCACGTGGGACAGTGGACAAAGAAAAAGGATCCCCAACTCGGCAGAGAGATAGGGCGCACAGGAGTAACCTAGGAGAAATAAAGGATATCAATGCATGGAGCCGCGAAGTGGTCACAGAAGTGGAGGATGTCACAGAGACGGTGGCTCATGAAAGCGAAGCAGGGGCACTAGACAGACATCTGCTTAACCTGTAGAAGCGAAAGAAGCAGTGGGAAGAGCAGCTTACGGGCCGCACGTCGGACAGTGGGCTTCGAAAAAGGATCCCTAACTCGGCAGACAGATAGGGCGCACAGGAGTAACCTAGGAGAAATAAAGGATGTCAATGCATGAAGCCGCGAAGTGGTCACAGAAGTGGGGGAGGTCACAGAGACGGTGGCTCATGAAAGCGAAGCAGGGCACTAGACAGACGTCTGCTTAACCTGTGGAGTAAAAAGAAGCAGTGAAAAGAGCATCTTGGGGGCCGCACGTGGGACAGTGGGCTTCGAAAAAGGATCCCTAACTCGGCAGACAGGGCGCACAGGAGTAACCTAGGAGAAATAAAGGATATCAATGCATAGAGCCGCGAAGCGGTCACAGAAGTTGAGGAGGTCACTGAGATGGTGGCTCAAGAAAGCGAAGCAGGGGCACTAGACAGATATCTGCTTAACCTGTGGAAGCGAAAGAAGCAGTGGGAAGAGCAGCTTGGGGGCCGCACGTGGGACAGTGAGCTCCGAAAAAGGATCCCAAACGCGGCAGACAGATAGGGCGCACAGGAGTAACCTAGGAGAAATAAAGGATATGAATGCATGAAGCCGCGAAGTGGTCACAGAAGTGGGGGAGGTCACAGAGACGGTGGCTCATGAAAGCGAAGCAGGGGCACTAGACAGACGTCTGCTTAACCTGTGGAAGCGAAAGAAGCAGTGGGAAGAGCAGCTTACGGACCGCACGTCGGACAGTGGGATTCGAAAAAGGATCTCTAACTCGTCAAAGAGGTAGGGCGCTCAGGTATAACCTAGGAGAAATAAAGGATATCAATGCATGGAGCCGCGAAGTGGTCGCAGAGGTGGAGGAGGTCACGGAGACGGTGGCTGATGAAAGCGAAGCAGGGGCATTAGACAGACGTCTGCGTAACCTATGGAAGCGAAAGATGCAGTGGGAAGAGCCTTGGGGGCCGCACGTGGGACAGTGGACAAAGAAAAAGGATCCCCAACTCGGCAGAGAGATAGGGCGCACAGGAGTAACCTAGGAGAAATAAAGGATATCAATGCATAGAGCCGCGAAGTGGTCACAGAAGTGGAGGATGTCACAGAGACGGTGGCTCATGAAAGCGAAGCAGGGGCACTAGACAGACGTCTGCTTAACCTTTGGAAGCGAAAGAAGCAGTGGGAAGAGCAGCTTACGGGCCGCACGTCGGACAGTGGGCTTCGAAAAAGGATCCCTAACTCGGCAGACAGGGCGCACAGGAGTAACCTAGGAGAAATAAAGGATATCATTGCATAGAGCCGCGAAGCGGTCACAGAAGTGGAGGAGGTCACTGAGATGGTGGCTCATGAAAGCGAAGCAGGGGCACTAGACAGATATCTGCTTAACCTGTGGAAGCGAAAGAAGCAGTGGGAAGAGCAGCTTGGAGGCCGCACGTGGGACAGTGAGCTCCGAAAAAGGATCCCAAACGCGGCAGACAGATAGGGCGCACAGGAGTAACCTAGGAGAAATAAAGGGTATCAATGCATGAAGCCGCGAAGTGGTCACAGAAGTGGGGGAGGTCACAGAGACGGTGGCTCATGAAAGCGAAGCAGGGCACTAGACAGACGTCTGCTTAACCTGTGGAGTAAAAAGACGCAGTGAAAAGAGCATCTTACGGGGCGCACGTGGGACAGTGGGCTTCGAAAAAGGATCCCTAACTCGGCAGAAAATTAGGGCGCTCATGGGTAACCTAGGAGAAATAAAGGATATCAATGCATGGAGCCGCGAAGTGGTCACAGAAGTGGAGGATGTCACAGAGACGGTGGCTCATGAAAGCGAAGCAGGGGCAATAGACAGACGTCTGCTTAACCTGTGGAAGCGAAAGAAGCAGTGAAAAGAGCATCTTAGGGGGCGCAAGTGGGACAGTGGGCTTCGAAAAAGGATCCCTAACTCGGCAGAAAATTAGGGCGCTCATGGGTAACCTAGGAGAAATAAAGGATATCAATGCATGGAGCCGCGAAGTGGTCACAGAAGTGGAGGAGGTCACGGAGACGGTGGCTCATGAAAGCGAAGCAGGGGCACTAGACAGACGTCTGCTTAACCTGTGGAAGCGAAAGAAGCAGTGGGAAGAGCAGCTTACGTGCCGCACGTCGGACAGTGGGAATCGAAAAAGGATCCCTAACTCGTCAAAGAGGTAAGGCGCTCAGGTATAACCTAGGAGAAATAAAGGATATCAATGCATGGAGCCGCGAAGTGGTCACAGAGGTGGAGGAGGTCACGGAGACGGTGGCTCATGAAAGCGAAGCAGGGGCATTAGACAGACGTCTGCTTAACCTATGGAAGCGAAAGATGCAGTGGGAAGAGCCTTGGGGGCCGCACGTGGGACAGTGGACAAAGAAAAAGGATCCCCAACTCGGCAGAGAGATAGGGCGCACAGGAGTAACCTAGGAGAAATAAAGGATATCAATGCATGGAGCCGCGAAGTGGTCACAGAAGTGGAGGATGTCACAGAGACGGTGGCTCATGAAAGCGAAGCAGGGGCACTAGACAGACGTCTGCTTAACCTGTGGAAGCGAAAGAAGCAGTGGGAAGAGCAGCTTACGGGCCGCACGTCGGACAGTGGGCTTCGAAAAAGGATCCCTAACTCGGCAGACAGGGCGCGCAGGAGAAACCTGGGAGAAATAAAGGATATCAATGCATAGAGCCGCGAAGCGGTCACAGAAGTGGAGGAGGTCACTGAGATGGTGGCTCATGAAAGCGAAGCAGGGGCACTAGACAGATATCTGCTTAACCTGTGGAAGCGAAAGAAGCAGTGGGAAGAGCAGCTTGGGGGCCGCACGTGGGACAGTGAGCTCCGAAAAAGGATCCCAAACGCGGCAGACAGATAGGGCGCACACGAGTAACCTAGGAGAAATAAAGGATATCAATGCATGAAGCCGCGAAGTGGTCACGGAAGTGGGGGAGGTCACAGAGACGGTGGCTCATGAAAGCGAAGCAGGGCACTAGACAGACGTCTGCTTAACCTGTGGAGTAAAAAGAAGCAGTGAAAAGAGCATCTTAGGGGTCGCACGTGGGACAGTGGGCTTCGAAAAAGGGTCCCTAACTCGTCAAAGAGGTAGGGCGCTCAGGTATAACCTAGGAGAAATAAAGGATATCAATGCATGGAGCCGCGAAGTGGTCACAGAAGTGGAGGAGGTCACGGAGACGGTGGCTCATGAAAGCGAAGCAGGGGCATTAGGCAGACGTCTGCTTAACCTGTGGAAGCGAAAGAAGCAGTGAAAAGACCATATTAGGGGGCGCACTTGGGACAGTGGGCTTCGAAAAAGGATCCCTAACTCGGCAGAAAATTAGGGCGCTCATGGGTAACCTAGGAGAAATAAAGGATATCAATGCATGGAGCCGCGAAGTGGTCACAGAAGTGGAGGAGGTCACGGAGACGGTGGCTCATGAAAGCGAAGCAGGGGCACTAGACAGACGTCTGCTTAACCTGTGGAAGCGAAAGAAGCAGTAGGAAGAGCAGTTTGGGGGCCGCACGTGGGACAGTGGACAAAGAAAAAGGATCCCCAACTCGGCAAAGAGATAGGGCGCACAGGAGTAACCTAGGAGAAATAAAGGATATCAATGCATGCAGCCGCGAAGTGGTCACAGAAGTGGAGGAGGTCACCGAGACGGTGGCTCATGAAAGCGATGCAGGGGCACTAGACAGACGTCTGCTTAACCTGTGGAGGCGAAAGAAGCAGTGAAAAGAGCATCTTAGGGGCCGCACGTGGGGCAGTGGGCTTCCAAAAAGGATCCCTAACTCGGCAAAGATGTAGGGCGCTGAGGTATAACCTAGGAGGAATAAAGGATATCAATGCATGGAGCCGCGAAGTGGTCACAGAATTGGAGGATGTCACAGAGACAGTGGCTCATGAAAGCGAAGCAGGGGCACTAGACACACGTCTGCTTAACCTGTGGAAGCGAAAGAAGCAGTGAAAAGAGCATCTTAGGGGCCGCACGTGGGACAGTGGGCTTCGAAAAAGGATCCCTAACTCGTGAAAGAGGTAGGGCGCTCAGGTATAACCTAGGAGAAATAAAGGATATCAATGCATGGAGCCGCGTAGTGGTCACAGAAGTGGAGGAGGTCACGGAGACGGTGGCTCATGAAAGCGAAGCAGGGGCATTAGACAGACGTCTGCTTAACCTATGGAAGCGAAAGATGCAGTGGGAAGAGCCTTGGGGGCCGCACGTGGGACAGTGGACAAAGAAAAAGGATCCCCAACTCGGCAGAGAGATAGGGCGCACAGGAGTAACCTAGGAGAAATAAAGGATATCAATGCATGGAGCCGCGAAGTGGTCACAGAAGTGGAGGATGTCACAGAGACGGTGGCTCATGAAAGGGAAGCAGGGGCACTAGACAGACGTCTGCTTAACCTGTGGAAGCGAAAGAAGCAGTGGGGAGAGCAGCTTACGGGCCGCACGTCGGACAGTGGGCTTCGAAAAAGGATCCCTAACTCGGCAGACAGGGCGCACAGGAGTAACCTAGGAGAAATAAAGGATATCAATGCATAGAGCCGCGAAATGGTGACAGAAGTGGAGGAGGTCACGGAGACGGTGGCTCATGAAAGCGAAGCAGGGGCACTAGACAGACGTCTGCTTAACCTGTGGAAGCGAAAGAAGCAGTAGGAAGAGCAGTTTGGGGGCCGCACGTGGGACAGTGGACAAAGAAAAAGGATCCCCAACTCGGCAAAGAGATAGGGCGCACAGGAGTAACCTAGGAGAAATAAAGGATATCAATGCATGGAGCCGCGAAGTGGTCACAGAAGTGGAGGAGGTCACCGAGACGGTGGCTCATGAAAGCGAAGCAGGGGTACTAGACAGACGTCTGCTTAACCTGTGGAGGCGAAAGAAGCAGTGAAAAGAGCATCTTAGGGGCCGCACGTGGGGCAGTGGGCTTCCAAAAAGGATCCCGAACTCGGCAAAGAGGTAGGGCGCTGAGGTATAACCTAGGAGAAATAAAGGATATCAATGCATGGAGCCGCGAAGTGGTCACAGAAGTGGAGGAGTTCACGGAGACGGTGGCTCATGAAAGCGAAGCAGGGGCACTAGACAGACGTCTGCGTAGCCTGTGGAAGCGAAAGAAGCAGTGGCAAGAGCAGCTTAGGGGCCGCACGTCGGACAGTGGGCTCCGAAAAAGGATCCCTAACTCGGCAGAGAGATAGGGCGCACAGGAGTAACCTAGGCGAAATAAAGGATATCAATGCATGAAGCCGTCAAGTGGTCACAGAAGTGAGGAGGTCACAGAGACGATGGCTCATGAAAGCGAAGCAGGGGCACTAGACAGACGTCTGCTTAACCTGTGGAAGCGAAAGAAGCAGTGGGGAGAGCAGCGTGGGGGCCGCACGTGGGACAGTGGACAAAGAAAAAGGATCCCCAACTCGGCAGAGAGATAGGGCGCAAAGGAGTAACCTAGGAGAAATAAAGGATATCAGTGCATGGAGCCGCGGAGTGGTCACAGAAGTGGAGGAGGTCACGGAGACGGTGGCTCATGAAAGCGAGGCAGGGGCACTAGACAGACGTCTGCTTATCCTGTGGAAGCGAAAGAAGCAGTGGGAAAAGCAGCTTGGGGGCCGCACGTGGGACTGTGGACAAAAAAAGGATCCCTAACTCGGCAGAGAGATAGGGCGCACAGGAGTAACCTAGGAGAAATAAAGGATATCAATGCATAGAGCCGCGAAGCGGTCACAGAAGTGGAGGAGGTCACTGAGATGGTGGCTCATGAAAGCGAAGCAGGGGCACTAGACAGATATCTGCTTAACCTGTGGAAGCGAAAGAAGCAGTGGGAAGAGCAGCTTAGGGGCCGCACGTGCGACTGTGGGCTCCGAAAAAGGATACCTAACTCGGCAGACAGATAGGGCGCACAGGAGTAACCTACGAGAAATAAAGGATATCAATGCATGGAGCCGCGAAGTGGTCACAGAAGTGGAGGAGGTCACAGAGACGGTGGCTCATGAAAGCGAAGCAGGGCACTAGACAGACGTCTGCTTAACCTGTGGAGTAAAAAGAAGCAGTGAAAAGAGCATCTTAGGGGTCGCACGTGGGACAGTGGGCTTCGAAAAAGGGTCCCTAACTCGTCAAAGAGGTAGGGCGCTCAGGTATAACCTAGGAGAAATAAAGGATATCAATGCATGGAGCCGCGAAGTGGTCACAGAAGTGGAGGAGGTCACGGAGACGGTGGCTCATGAAAGCGAAGCAGGGGCATTAGGCAGACGTCTGCTTAACCTGTGGAAGCGAAAGAAGCAGTGAAAAGACCATATTAGGGGGCGCACTTGGGACAGTGGACAAAGAAAAAGGATCCCCAACTCGGCAAAGAGATAGGGCGCACAGGAGTAACCTAGGAGAAATAAAGGATATCAATGCATGCAGCCGCGAAGTGGTCACAGAAGTGGAGGAGGTCACCGAGACGGTGGCTCATGAAAGCGATGCAGGGGCACTAGACACACGTCTGCTTAACCTGTGGAGGCGAAAGAAGCAGTGAAAAGAGCATCTTAGGGGCCGCACGTGGGGCAGTGGGCTTCCAAAAAGGATCCATAACTCGGCAAAGATGTAGGGCGCTGAGGTATAACCTAGGAGGAATAAAGGATATCAATGCATGGAGCCGCGAAGTGGTCACAGGGGTGGAGGAGGTCACGGAGACGGTGGCTCATGAAAGCGAAGCAGGGGCTTTAGACAGACGTCTGCTTAACCTGTGGAAGCGAAAGATGCAGTGGGAAGAGCAGCTTGGCGGCCGCACGTGGGACTGTGGACAAAAAAAGGATCCCTAACTCGGCAGAGAGATAGGGCGCACAGGAGTAACCTAGGAGAAATAAAGGATATCAATGCATGAAGCCGTCAAGTGGTCACAGAAGGGAGGAGGTCACAGAGACGGTGGCTCATGAAAGCGAAGCAGGGGCACTAGACAGACGTCTACTTAACCTGTGGCAGCGAAAGAAGCAGTGGGGAGAGAAGCCTGGGGGCCGCACGTGGGACAGTGGGCTTCCAAAAAGGATCCCTAACTCGGCAAAGAGGTAGGGCGTGAGGTATACCTGGGAGAAATAAAGATATCAATGCATGGAGCCGCGAAGTGGTCACAGAATTGGAGCAGGTCACGGAGACGGTGGCTGTATGAAAGCGAAGCAGGGGCATTAGACAGACGTCTGCGTAACCTATGGAAGCGAAAGATGCAGTGGGAAGAGCCTTGGGGCCGCACGTGGGACAGTGGACAAAGAAAAAGGATCCCCAACTCGGCAGAGAGATAGGGCGCACAGGAGTAACCTAGGAGAAAATAAAGGATATCAATGCATAGAGCCGCGAAGTGGTCACAGAAGTGGAGGATGTCACAGAGACGGTGGCTCATGAAAGCGAAGCAGGGGCACTAGACAGACGTCTGCTTAACCTTTGGAAGCGAAAGAAGCAGTGGGAAGAGCAGCTTACGGGCCGCACGTCGGACAGTGGGCTTCGAAAAAGGATCCCTAACTCGGCAGACAGGGCGCACAGGAGTAACCTAGGAGAAATAAAGGATATCATTGCATAGAGCCGCGAAGCGGTCACAGAAGTGGAGGAGGTCACTGAGATGGTGGCTCATGAAAGCGAAGCAGGGGCACTAGACAGATATCTGCTTAACCTGTGGAAGCGAAAGAAGCAGTGGGAAGAGCAGCTTGGAGGCCGCACGTGGACAGTGAGCTCCGAAAAAGGATCCCAAACGCGGCAGACAGATAGGGCGCACAGGAGTAACCTAGGAGAAATAAAGGGTATCAATGCATGAAGCCGCGAAGTGGTCACAGAAGTGGGGGAGGTCACAGAGACGGTGGCTCATGAAAGCGAAGCAGGGCACTAGACAGACGTCTGCTTAACCTGTGGAGTAAAAAGACGCAGTGAAAAGAGCATCTTACGGGGCGCACGTGGGACAGTGGGCTTCGAAAAAGGATCCCTAACTCGGCAGAAAATTAGGGCGCTCATGGGTAACCTAGGAGAAATAAAGGATATCAATGCATGGAGCCGCGAAGTGGTCACAGAAGTGGAGGATGTCACAGAGACGGTGGCTCATGAAAGCGAAGCAGGGGCAATAGACAGGACGTCCTGCTTAACCTGTGGAAGCGAAAGAAGCAGTGAAAAGAGCATCTTAGGGGGCGCAAGTGGGACAGTGGGCTTCGAAAAAAGGATCCCTAACTCGGCAGAAAATTAGGGCGCTCATAGGGTAACCTAGGAGAAATAAAGGATATCAATGCATGGAGCCGCGAAGTGGGTCACAGAAGTGGAGGAGGTCACGGAGACGGTGGCTCATGAAAGCGAAGCAGGGGCACTAGACAGACGTCTGCTTAACCTGTGGAAGCGAAAGAAGCAGTGGGAAGAGCAGCTTACGTGCCGCACGTCGGACAGTGGGAATCGAAAAAGGGTCCCTAACTCGTCAAAGAGGTAGGGCGCTCAGGTATAACCTAGGAGAAATAAAGGATATCAATGCATGGAGCCGCGAAGTGGTCACAGAAGTGGAGGAGGTCACGGAGACGGTGGCTCATGAAAGCGAAGCAGGGGCATTAGGCAGACGTCTGCTTAACCTGTGGAAGCGAAAGAAGCAGTGAAAAGACCATATTAGGGGGCGCACTTGGGACAGTGGGCTTCGAAAAAGGATCCCCTAACTCGGCAGAAAATTAGGGCGCTCATGGGTAACCTAGGAGAAATAAAGGATATCAATGCATGGAGCCGCGAAGTGGTCACAGAAGTGGAGGAGGTCGAGACGGTGGCTCATGAAAGCGAAGCAGGGGCACTAGACAGACGTCTGCTTAACCTGTGGAAGCGAAAGAAGCAGTAGGAAGAGCAGTTTGGGGGCCGCACGTGGGACAGTGGACAAAGAAAAAGGATCCCCAACTCGGCAAAGAGATAGGGCGCACAGGAGTAACCTAGGAGAAATAAAGGATATCAATGCATGCAGCCGCGAAGTGGTCACAGAAGTGGAGGAGGTCACCGAGACGGTGGCTCATGAAAGCGATGCAGGGGCACTAGACAGACGTCTGCTTAACCTGTGGAGGCGAAAGAAGCAGTGAAAAGAGCATCTTAGGGGCCGCACGTGGGGCAGTGGGCTTCCAAAAAGGATCCCTAACTCGGCAAAGATGTAGGGCGCTGAGGTATAACCTAGGAGGAATAAAGGATATCAATGCATGGAGCCGCGAAGTGGTCACAGAATTGGAGGATGTCACAGAGACAGTGGCTCATGAAAGCGAAGCAGGGGCACTAGACACACGTCTGCTTAACCTGTGGAAGCGAAAGAAGCAGTGAAAAGAGCATCTTAGGGGCCGCACGTGGGACAGTGGGCTTCGAAAAAGGATCCCTAACTCGTGAAAGAGGTAGGGCGCTCAGGTATAACCTAGGAGAAATAAAGGATATCAATGCATGGAGCCGCGTAGTGGTCACAGAAGTGGAGGAGGTCACGGAGACGGTGGCTCATGAAAGCGAAGCAGGGGCATTAGACAGACGTCTGCTTAACCTATGGAAGCGAAAGATGCAGTGGGAAGAGCCTTGGGGGCCGCACGTGGGACAGTGGACAAATAAAAAGGATCCCCAACTCGGCAGAGAGATAGGGCGCACAGGAGTAACCTAGGAGAAATAAAGGATATCAATGCATGGAGCCGCGAAGTGGTCACAGAAGTGGAGGATGTCACAGAGACGGTGGCTCATGAAAGGGAAGCAGGGGCACTAGACAGACGTCTGCTTAACCTGTGGAAGCGAAAGAAGCAGTGGGGAGAGCAGCTTACGGGCCGCACGTCGGACAGTGGGCTTCGAAAAAGGATCCCTAACTCGGCAGACAGGGCGCACAGGAGTAACCTAGGAGAAATAAAGGATATCAATGCATAGAGCCGCGAAGTGGTGACAGAAGTGGAGGAGGTCACGGAGACGGTGGCTCATGAAAGCGAAGCAGGGGCACTAGACAGACGTCTGCTTAACCTGTGGAAGCGAAAGAAGCAGTAGGAAGAGCAGTTTGGGGGCCGCACGTGGGACAGTGGACAAAGAAAAAGGATCCCCAACTCGGCAAAGAGATAGGGCGCACAGGAGTAACCTAGGAGAAATAAAGGATATCAATGCATGGAGCCGCGAAGTGGTCACAGAAGTGGAGGAGGTCACCGAGACGGTGGCTCATGAAAGCGAAGCAGGGGCACTAGACAGACGTCTGCTTAACCTGTGGAGGCGAAAGAAGCAGTGAAAAGAGCATCTTAGGGGCCGCACGTGGGGCAGTGGGCTTCCAAAAAGGATCCCGAACTCGGCAAAGAGGTAGGGCGCTGAGGTATAACCTAGGAGAAATAAAGGATATCAATGCATGGAGCCGCGAAGTGGTCACAGAAGTGGAGGAGTTCACGGAGACGGTGGCTCATGAAAGCGAAGCAGGGGCACTAGACAGACGTCTGCGTAGCCTGTGGAAGCGAAAGAAGCAGTGGCAAGAGCAGCTTAGGGGCCGCACGTCGGACAGTGGGCTCCGAAAAAGGATCCCTAACTCGGCAGAGAGATAGGGCGCACAGGAGTAACCTAGGCGAAATAAAGGATATCAATGCATGAAGCCGTCAAGTGGTCACAGAAGTGAGGAGGTCACAGAGACGATGGCTCATGAAAGCGAAGCAGGGGCACTAGACAGACGTCTGCTTAACCTGTGGAAGCGAAAGAAGCAGTGGGGAGAGCAGCGTGGGGGCCGCACGTGGGACAGTGGACAAAGAAAAAGGATCCCCAACTCGGCAGAGAGATAGGGCGCAAAGGAGTAACCTAGGAGAAATAAAGGATATCAGTGCATGGAGCCGCGGAGTGGTCACAGAAGTGGAGGAGGTCACGGAGACGGTGGCTCATGAAAGCGAAGCAGGGGCACTAGACAGACGTCTGCTTATCCTGTGGAAGCGAAAGAAGCAGTGGGAAAAGCAGCTTGGGGGCCGCACGTGGGACTGTGGACAAAAAAAGGATCCCTAACTCGGCAGAGAGATAGGGCGCACAGGAGTAACCTAGGAGAAATAAAGGATATCATTGCATAGAGCCGCGAAGCGGTCACAGAAGTGGAGGAGGTCACTGAGATGGTGGCTCATGAAAGCGAAGCAGGGGCACTAGACAGATATCTGCTTAACCTGTGGAAGCGAAAGAAGCAGTGGGAAGAGCAGCTTAGGGGCCGCACGTGCGACTGTGGGCTCCGAAAAAGGATACCTAACTCGGCAGACAGATAGGGCGCACAGGAGTAACCTACGAGAAATAAAGGATATCAATGCATGGAGCCGCGAAGTGGTCACAGAAGTGGAGGAGGTCACAGAGACGGTGGCTCATGAAAGCGAAGCAGGGCACTAGACAGACGTCTGCTTAACCTGTGGAGTAAAAAGAAGCAGTGAAAAGAGCATCTTAGGGGTCGCACGTGGGACAGTGGGCTTCGAAAAAGGGTCCCTAACTCGTCAAAGAGGTAGGGCGCTCAGGTATAACCTAGGAGAAATAAAGGATATCAATGCATGGAGCCGCGAAGTGGTCACAGAAGTGGAGGAGGTCACGGAGACGGTGGCTCATGAAAGCGAAGCAGGGGCATTAGGCAGACGTCTGCTTAACCTGTGGAAGCGAAAGAAGCAGTGAAAAGACCATATTAGGGGGCGCACTTGGGACAGTGGACAAAGAAAAAGGATCCCCAACTCGGCAAAGAGATAGGGCGCACAGGAGTAACCTAGGAGAAATAAAGGATATCAATGCATGCAGCCGCGAAGTGGTCACAGAAGTGGAGGAGGTCACCGAGACGGTGGCTCATGAAAGCGATGCAGGGGCACTAGACACACGTCTGCTTAACCTGTGGAGGCGAAAGAAGCAGTGAAAAGAGCATCTTAGGGGCCGCACGTGGGGCAGTGGGCTTCCAAAAAGGATCCATAACTCGGCAAAGATGTAGGGCGCTGAGGTATAACCTAGGAGGAATAAAGGATATCAATGCATGGAGCCGCGAAGTGGTCACAGGGGTGGAGGAGGTCACGGAGACGGTGGCTCATGAAAGCGAAGCAGGGGCTTTAGACAGACGTCTGCTTAACCTGTGGAAGCGAAAGATGCAGTGGGAAGAGCAGCTTGGCGGCCGCACGTGGGACTGTGGACAAAAAAAGGATCCCTAACTCGGCAGAGAGATAGGGCGCACAGGAGTAACCTAGGAGAAATAAAGGATATCAATGCATGAAGCCGTCAAGTGGTCACAGAAGGGAGGAGGTCACAGAGACGGTGGCTCATGAAAGCGAAGCAGGGGCACTAGACAGACGTCTACTTAACCTGTGGCAGCGAAAGAAGCAGTGGGGAGAGAAGCCTGGGGGCCGCACGTGGGACAGTGGGCTTCCAAAAAGGATCCCTAACTCGGCAAAGAGGTAGGGCGCTGAGGTATAACCTGGGAGAAATAAAGAATATCAATGCATGGAGCCGCGAAGTGGTCACAGAATTGGAGCAGGTCACAGAGACGGTGGGTATGAAAGCGAAGAGGGGCCACTTGACAGATATTTGCTTAACCTGTGGAAGCGAAAGAAGCCGTGGCAAGAGCAGCTTAGGGGCCGCACGTCGGACAATGGGCTCCGAAAAAGGATCCCTAACTCGGCAGAGAGATAGGGCGCACAGGAGTAACCTAGGAGAAATAAAGGATATCAATGCATGACGCCGTCAAGTGGTCACAGAAGGGAGGAGGTCACAGAGACGGTGGCTCATGAAAGCGAAGCAGGGGCACTAGACAGACGTCTGCTTAACCTGTGGAAGCGAAAGAAGCAGTGGGGAGAGCAGCTTGGGGGCCGCACGCGGGACAGTGAACAAAGAAAAAGGATCCCCAACTCGGCAGAGAGATAGGGCGCAAAGGAGTAACCTAGGAGAAATAAAGGATATCAATGCATGGAGCCGCGGAGTGGTCACAGAAGTGGAGGAGGTCACGGATACGGTGGCTCATGAAAGCGAAGCAGGGGCAATAGACAGACGTCTGCTTAACGTGTGGAAGCGAAAGAAGCAGTGGGAAAAGCAGCCTGGGGGCCGCACGTGGGACTGTGGACAAAAAAATGGATCCCTAACTCGGCAGAGAGATAGGGCGCACAGGAGTAACCTAGGAGAAATAAAGGATATCAATGCATGGATCCGCGAAGTGGTCACAGAGGTGGAGGAGGTCACGGAGGCGGTGGCTCATGAAAGCGAAGCAGGGGCATTAGACAGACGTCTGCTTAACCTGTGGAAGCGAAAAATGCAGTGGGAAGAGCCTTGGGGGCCGTACGTGGGACAGTGGACAAAGAAAAAGGATCCCCAACTCGGCAGACAGATAGGGCGCACAGGAGTAACCTAGGAGAAATAAAGGATATCATTGCATGGAGCCGCGAAGTGGTCACAGAAGTGGAGGAGGTCATAGAGAGGGTTGCGGATGAAAGCGAAGCAGGGTCACTAGACAGACATCTGCTTAACCTGTGGAAGCGAAGGAAGAAGTGCGAAGAGCAGCTTGGGGGCCGCACGTGGGACAGTGGGCTCCGAAAAAGGGTCCCCAACTCGGCAGAGAGATAGGGCTCACAGGAGTAACCTAGGCTAAAAACAGGATATCAATGCATAGAACCGCGAAGTGGTCACGGAATTGGAGGAGGTCACAGAGTTGGTGGCTCATGAAAACGAAGCAGGAGCACTTGACAGACGTCTGTTTAACCTGTGGAAGCGAAAGAAGCAGTGGGAAGAGCAGCTTAGGGCTGCACATCGGACAGTGGGCTCCGAAAAAGGATCCCTAACTCGGCAGACAAATAGGGCGTCCAGGAGTAACCTAGGGGAATAAAGGATATCAATGCATGGAGCCGCGAAGTGGTCAGAGAAGTGGAGGAGGTCACAGAGACGACTGCTGATGAAAGCGAAGCAGGGGCACTAGACAGATATCTGCTTAACCTGTGGAAGCAAAGGAAGAAGTGCGAACAGCAGCTTGGGGGCCGCACGTGGGACAGTGGGCTCCGAAAACGGATCCCCAACTCGGCAGAGAGATAGGGCTCACAGGAGTAACCTAGGTAAAATAAAGGATATCAATGCATAGAGCCGCGAAGCGGTCACAGAAGTGGAGGAGGTCACTGAGATGGTGGCTCATGAAAGCGAAGCAGGGGCACTAGACAGATATCTGCTTAACCTGTGGAAGCGAAAGAAGCAGTGGGAAGAGCAGCTTGGGCGCCGCACGTGGGACAGTGAGCTCCGAAAAAGGATCCCAAACTCGGCAGACAGGGCGCACAGGAGTAACCTAGGAGAAATAAAGGATATCAATGCATGGAGCCGCGAAGTGGTCACAGAAGTGGAGGAGGTCACAGAGACGGTGGCTCATGAAAGCGAAGCAGGGGCACTAGACAGACGTCTGCTTAACCTGCGGAAGCGAAAGAAGCAGTGGGAAGAGCAGCTTACGGGCCGCACGTCGGACAGTGGGCTTCGAAAAAGGATCCCAAACTCGGCAGACAGATAGGGCGCACAGGAGTAACCTAGGAGAAAGTAATTATATCAATGCATGAAGCCGCGAAGTGGTCACAGAAGTGGGGGAGGTCACAGAGACGGTGGCTCATGAAAGCGAAGCAGGGCACTAGACAGACGTCTGCTTAACTTGTGGAGTAAAAAGAAGCAGTGAAAAGAGCATCTTAGGGGCCGCACGTGGGACAGTGGACAAAAAAAGGATCCCTAACTCGGCAGAGAGATAGGGCGCACAGGAGTAATCTAGGTAAAATAAAGGATATCAATGCATAGAGCCGCGAAGCGGTCACAGAAGTGGAGGAGGTCACTGAGATGGTGGCTCATGAAAGCGAAGCAGGGGCACTAGACAGATATCTGCTTAACCTGTGGAAGCGAAAGAAGCAGTGGGAAGTGCAGCTTGGGGGCCGCACGTGGGACAGTGAGCTCCGAAAAAGGATCCCAAACTCGGCAGACAGATAGGGCGCACAGGAGTAACCTAGGCGAAATAAAAGATATCAATGCATGAAACCGCGAAGTGGTCAAAGAAGTGGAGGAGGTCACCGAGACGGTGGCTCATGAAAACGAAGCAGGAGCACTTGACAGACGTCTGCTTAACCTGTGGAAGCGAAAGAAGCAGTGGGAAGAGCAGCTTACGGGCCGCACGTCGGACAGTGGGCTTCGAAAAAGGATCCCTAACTCGGCAGACAGATAGGGCGCAGAGGAGTAACCTAGCAGAAATAAAGGATATCAATGCATGAAGGCGCGAAGTGGTCACAGAAGTGGGGGAGGTCACAGAGACGGTGGCTCAAGAAAGCGAAGCAGGGCACTAGACAGACGTCTGCTTAACCTGTGGAGTAAAAAGAAGCAGTGAAAAGAGCATCTTAGGGGCCGCACGTGGGACAGTGGGCTTCGAAAAATGATCCCTAACTCGTCAAAGAGGTAGGGTGCTCAGGTATAACCTAGGAGAAATAAAGGATATCAATGCATGGAGCCGCGAAGTGGTCACAGAAGTGGAGGAGGTCACGGAGACGGTGGCTCATGAAAACGAAGCAGGGGCATTAGACAGACGTCTGCTTAACCTGTGGAAGTGAAAGAAGCAGTGCAAAGAGCATCTTAGGGGGCGCACGTGGGAGAGTGGGCTTCGAAAAAGGATCCCTAACTCGGCAGAAAATTAGGGCGCTCATGGGTAACCTAGGAGAAATAAAGGATATCAATGCATGGAGCCGCGAAGTGGTCACCGAAGTGGAGGAGGTCACGGAGACAGTGGCTCATGAAAGCGAAGCAGGGGCACTAGACAGACGTCTGCTTAACCTGTGGAAGCGAAAGAAGCAGTGGGAAGAGCAGCTTACGGGCCGCACGTCGGACAGTGGGATTCGAAAAAGGATCCCTAACTCGTCAAAGAGGCAGGGCGCTCAGGTATAACCTAGGAGAAATAAAGGATATCAATGCATGGAGCCGCGAAGTGGTCACAGAGGTGGAGGAGGTCACGGAGACGGTGGCTCATGAAAGCGAAGCAGGGGCATTAGACAGACGTCTGCTTAACCTGTGGAAGCGAAAGATGCAGTGGGAAGAGCCTTGGGGGCCGCACGTGGGACAGTGGACAAAGAAAAAGGATCCCCAACTCGGCAGAGAGATAGGGCGCACAGGAGTAACCTAGGAGAAATAAAGGATATCAATGCATGGAGCCGCGAAGTGGTCACAGAAGTGGAGGAGGTCACAGAGACGGTGGCTCATGAAAGCGAAGCAGGGGCACTAGACAGACGTCTGCTTAACCTGTGGAAGCGAAAGAAGCAGTGGGAAGAGCAGCTTACGGGCCGCACGTCGGACAGTGGGCTTCGAAAAAGGATCCCTAACTCGGCAGACAGGGCGCACAGGAGTAACCTATGAGAAATAAAGTATATCAATGCATAGAGCCGCGAAGTGGTCACAGAAGTGGGGGAGGTCACAGAGACGGTGGCTCATGAAAGCGAAGCAGGGCACTAGACAGACGTCTGCTTAACCTGTGGAGTAAAAAGAAGCAGTGAAAAGAGCATCTTAGGGGCCGCACGTGGGACAGTGGGCTTCGAAAAAGGGTCCCTAACTCGTCAAAGAGGTAGGGCGCTCAGGTATAACCTAGGAGAAATAAAGGATATCAATGCATGGAGCCGCGAAGTGGTCACAGAAGTGGAGGAGTTCACGGAGACGGTGGCTCATGAAAGCGAAGCAGGGGCACTAGACAGACGTCTGCTTAGCCTGTGGAAGCGAAAGAAGCAGTGGGAAGAGCAGCTTGGAGGCCGCACTTGGGACAGTGGGCTCCGAAAAAGGATCCCGAACTCGGCAGAGAGATAGGGCGCACAGGAGTAACCTACGAGAAATAAAGGATATCAATGCATGGAGCCGCGAAGTGGTCACAGATGTGGAGGAGGTCACCGAGACGGTGGCTGATGAAAGCGAAGCAGGGGCACTAGACAGACGTCTGCTTAACCTGTGGAAGCAAAAGAAGCAGTGGGAAAAGCAGCTTGGGGGCCGCACGTGGGACTGTGGACAAAAAAAGGATCCCTAACTCGGCAGATAGATAGGGCGCACAGGCGTAACCTAGGCGAAATAAAGGATATCAGTGCATGAAGCCGTCAAGTGGTCACAGAAGTGAGGAGGTCACAGAGACGATGGCTCATGAAAGCGAAGCAGGGGCACTAGACAGACGTCTGCTTAACCTGTGGAAGCGAAAGAAGCAGTGGGGAGAGCAGCGTGGGGGCCGCACGTGGGACAGTGGACAAAGAAAAAGGATCCCCAACTCGGCAGAGAGATAGGGCGCACAGGAGTAACCTAGGAGAAATAAAGGATATAAATGCATGGAGCCGCGGAGTGGTCACAGAAGTGGAGGAGGTCACGGAGACGGTGGCTCATGAAAGCGAAGCAGGGGCACTAGACAGACGTCTGCTTAACCTGTGGAAGCGAAAGAAGCAGTGTTAAAAGCAGCTTGGGGGCCGCACGTGGGACTGTGGACAAAAAAAGGATCCCTAACTCGGCAGAGAGATAGGGCGCACAGGAGTAACCTAGGAGAAATAAAGGATATCAATGCATGACGCCGTCAAGTGGTCACAGAAGGGAGGAGGTCACAGAGACGGTGGCTCATGAAAGCGAAGCAGGGGCACTAGACAGACGTCTGCTTAACCTGTGGAAGCGAAAGAAGCAGTGGGGAGAGCAGCTTGGGGGCCGCACGCGGGACAGTGAACAAAGAAAAAGGATCCCCAACTCGGCAGAGAGATAGGGCGCAAAGGAGTAACCTAGGAGAAATAAAGGATATCAATGCATGGAGCCGCGGAGTGGTCACAGAAGTGGAGGAGGTCACGGATACGGTGGCTCATGAAAGCGAAGCAGGGGCAATAGACAGACGTCTGCTTAACCGGTGGAAGCGAAAGAAGCAGTGGGAAAAGCAGCCTGGGGGCCGCACGTGGGACTGTGGACAAAAAAATGGATCCCTAACTCGGCAGAGAGATAGGGCGCACAGGAGTAACCTAGGAGAAATAAAGGATATCAATGCATGGATCCGCGAAGTGGTCACAGAGGTGGAGGAGGTCACGGAGGCGGTGGCTCATGAAAGCGAAGCAGGGGCATTAGACAGACGTCTGCTTAACCTGTGGAAGCGAAAGATGCAGTGGGAAGAGCCTTGGGGGCCGTACGTGGGACAGTGGACAAAGAAAAAGGATCCCCAACTCGGCAGACAGATAGGGCGCACAGGAGTAACCTAGGAGAAATAAAGGATATCATTGCATGGAGCCGCGAAGTGGTCACATAAGTGGAGGAGGTCATAGAGAGGGTTGCGGATGAAAGCGAAGCAGGGTCACTAGACAGACATCTGCTTAACCTGTGGAAGCGAAGGAAGAAGTGCGAAGAGCAGCTTGGGGGCCGCACGTGGGACAGTGGGCTCCGAAAAAGGATCCCCAACTCGGCAGAGAGATAGGGCTCACAGGAGTAACCTAGGCTAAAAACAGGATATCAATGCATAGAACCGCGAAGTGGTCACGGAATTGGAGGAGGTCACAGAGATGGTGGCTCATGAAAACGAAGCAGGAGCACTTGACAGACGTCTGTTTAACCTGTGGAAGCGAAAGAAGCAGTGGGAAGAGCAGCTTAGGGCTGCACATTGGACAGTGGGCTCCGAAAAAGGATCCCTAACTCGGCAGACAAATAGGGCGTCCAGGAGTAACCTAGGGGAATAAAGGATATCAATGCATGGAGCCGCGAAGTGGTCAGAGAAGTGGAGGAGGTCACAGAGACGACTGCTGATGAAAGCGAAGCAGGGGCACTAGACAGATATCTGCTTAACCTGTGGAAGCAAAGGAAGAAGTGGGAACAGCAGCTTGGGGGCCGCACGTGGGACAGTGGGCTCCGAAAACGGATCCCCAACTCGGCAGAGAGATAGGGCTCACAGGAGTAACCTAGGTAAAATAAAGGATATCAATGCATAGAGCCGCGAAGCGGTCACAGAAGTGGAGGAGGTCACTGAGATGGTGGCTCATGAAAGCGAAGCAGGGGCACTAGACAGATATCTGCTTAACCTGTGGAAGCGAAAGAAGCAGTGGGAAGAGCAGCTTGGGCGCCGCACGTGGGACAGTGAGCTCCGAAAAAGGATCCCAAACTCGGCAGACAGGGCGCACAGGAGTAACCTAGGAGAAATAAAGGATATCAATGCATGGAGCCGCGAAGTGGTCACAGAAGTGGAGGAGGTCACAGAGACGCTGGCTCATGAAAGCGAAGCAGGGGCACTAGACAGACGTCTGCTTAACCTGCGGAAGCGAAAGAAGCAGTGGGAAGAGCAGCTTACGGGCCGCACGTCGGACAGTGGGCTTCGAAAAAGGATCCCAAACTCGGCAGACAGATAGGGCGCACAGGAGTAACCTAGGAGAAAGTAAGGATATCAATGCATGAAGCCGCGAAGTGGTCACAGAAGTGGAGGAGGTCACAGAGACGGTGGCTCATGAAAGCGAAGCAGGGGCACTAGACCGACGTCAGCTTAACCTGTGGAAGCGAAAGAAGCAGTGGGAAGAGCAGCTTACGGGCCGCACGTCGGACAGTGGGCTTCGAAAAAGGATCCCTAACTCGGCAGACAGATAGGGCGCACAGGAGTAACCTAGGAGAAAGTAAGGATATCAATGCATGAAGCCGCGAAGTGTTCACAGAAGTGGGGGAGGTCACAGAGACGGTGGCTCATGAAAGCGAAGCAGGGCACTAGACAGACGTCTGCTTAACCTGTGGAGTAAAAAGAAGCAGTGAAAAGAGCATCTTAGGGGCCGCACGTGGGACAGTGGGCTTCGAAAAAGGATCCCTAACTCGTCAAAGAGGTAGGGCGCTCAGGTATAACCAAGGAGAAATAAAGGATATCAATGCATGGAGCCGCGAAGTGGTCACAGAAGTGGAGGAGGTCACGGAGACGGTGGCTCAAGAAAGCGAAGCAGGGGCTATAGACAGATGTCTGCTTAACCTGTGGAAGCGAAAGAAGCAGTGGGAAGAGCAGCTTAGGGGCCGCACGTAGGAACGTGGAAAAAGAAAAAGGATCCCCAACTCGGCAGAGAGATAGGGCACCCAGGAGTAACCGAGGAGAAATAAAGGATATCAATGCATGGAGCCGCGAAGTGGTCACAGAAGTGGAGGAGATCACAGATACGGTGGCTCAAGAAAGCGAAGCAGGGGCACTAGACAGACGTCTGCTTGACCTGTGGAAGCGAAAGAAGCAGTGGGAAGAGCAGCTTGGGGGCCGCACTTGGGACAGTGGGCTCCGAAAAAGGATCCCCAACTCGGCAGAGAGATAGGGCGCACAGGAGTAACCTAGGCGAAAAAAAGGATATCAATGCATAGAGCCGCGAAGTGGTCACAGAAGTGGAGGAGGTCACAGAGACGGTTGCTGATGAAAGCGATGCAGGGGCACTAGACAGACATCTGCTTAACCTGTGGAAGCGAAGGAAGAAGTGCGAAGAGCAGCTTGGGGGCCGCACGTGGGACAGTGGGCTCCGAAAAAGGATCCCCAACTCGGCAGAGAGATAGGGCTCACAGGAGTAACCTAGGCGAAATAAAAGATATCAATGCATGGAACCGCGAAGTGGTAAAAGAAGTGGAGGAGGTCACAGAGACGGTGGCTCATGAAAGCGAAGCAGGGGCACTAGACAGACGTCTGCTTAACCTGTGGAGGCGAAAGAAGCAGTGGGAAGAGCAGCTTGGGGGCCGCACGTGGGACAGTGGGCTTCGAAAAAGGATCCCTCACTCGGCAGACAAATAGGGCGTCCAGGATTAACCTAGGGGAATGAAGGATATCAATGCATGGAGCCGCGAAGTGGTCAGAGAAGTGGAGAAGGTCACAGAGACGATTGCTGATGAAAGCGAAGTAGGGGCACTAGACACACATCTGCTTAACCTGTGGAAGCGAAAGAAGTGGGAAGAGCAGCTTGGGGGCCGCACGTGGGACAGTGGGCTCCGAGAAAGGATCCCCAACTCGGCAGAGAGATAGGGCGCACAGGAGTAACCTAGGCGAAAAAAAGGATATCAATGCATAGAGCCGCGAAGTGGTCACAGAATTGGAGGAGGTCACAGAGACGGTTGCTGATGCAAGCGAAGCAGGGCCGTTAGACAGAATCTGCTTAACCTGTGGAAGCGAAACAAGAAGTGGGAAGAGCAGCTTGGCGGGCGCACTTGGGACAGTGGGCTCCGAAAAAGGATCCCGAACTCGGCAGAGAGATAGGGCGCACAGGAGTAACCTAGGCGAAATAAAGGATATCAATGCATAGAGCTGCGAAGTGGTCAAAGAAGTGGAGGAGGTCACAGAGACGGTGGCTCATGATAGCGAAGCAGGGACACTAGACAGACGTCTGCTTAACCTGTGGAGGCGAAAGAAGCAGTGGGAAGAGCAGCTTGGAGGCCGCCCTTGGGACAGTGTGCTCCAAAAAAGGATCCCGAACTCGGGAGAGAGATAGGGCGCACAGGAGTAACCTAGGCGAAATAAAGGATATCAATGCATAGAGCTGCGCAGTGGTCACAGAATTGGAGCAGGTCACAGAGACGGTGGGTATGAAAGCGAAGAGGGGCCACTTAACAGATAATTGCTTAACCTGTGGAAGCGAAAGAAGCAGTGGGAAGAGCAGCTTAGGGCTGCACATCGGACAGTGGGCTCCGAAAAAGGATCCCTAACTCGGCAGACAAATAGGGCGTCCAGGAGTAACCTAGTAGAAATAAAGGATATCAATGCATCGAGCCGCGAAGTGGTCAGAGAAGTGGAGGAGGTCACAGAGACGATTGCTGATGAAAGCGAAGCAGGGGCACTAGACAGATATCTGCTTAACCTGTGGAAGCGAAAGAAGCAGTGGGAAGAGCAGCTTGGGGGCCGCACGTGGGACAGTGGGCTTCGAAAAAGGATCCTTAACTCGTCAAAGAGGTAGGGCGCTCAGGTATAACCTAGGAGAAATAAAGGATATCAATGCATGGAGCCGCGAAGTGGTCACAGAAGTGGAGGAGTTCACGGAGACGGTGGCTCATGAAAGCGAAGCAGGGGCACTAGACAGATATCTGCTTAACCTGTGGAAGCGAAAGAAGCAGTGGGAAGAGCAGCTTGGGGGCCGCACGTGGGACAGTGAGCTCCGAAAAAGGATCCCAAACTCGGCAGACAGATAGGGCGCACAGGAGTAACCTAGTAGAAATAAAGGATATCAATGCATGAAGCCGCGAAGTGGTCACAGAAGTGGGGGAGGTCACAGAGACGGTGGCTCATGAAAGCGAAGCAGGGCACTAGACAGACGTCTGCTTAACCTGTGGAGTAAAAAGAAGCAGTGAAAAGAGCATCTTAGGGGCCGCACGTGGGACAGTGGGCTTCGAAAAAGGATCCCTAACTCGTCAAAGAGGTAGGGCGCTCAGGTATAACCTAGGAGAAATAAAGGATATCAATGCATGGAGCCGCGAAGTGGTCACAGAAGTGGAGGAGGTCACGGAGACGGTGGCTCATAAAAGCGAAGCAGGGGCATTAGACAGACGTCTGCTTAACCTGTGGAAGCGAAAGAAGCAGTCGGAAGAGCAGCTTGGGGGCCGCACGTGGGACAGTGGACAAAGAAAAAGGATCCCCAACTCGGCAGAGAGATAGGGCGCAGAGGATTAACCTAGGAGAAATAAAGGATATCAATGCATGGAGCCGCGGAGTGGTCACAGAAGTGGAGGAGGTCACGGAGACGGTGGCTCATGAAAGCGAAGCAGGGGCACTAGACAGACGTCTGCTTAACCTGTGGAAGCGAAAGAAGCAGTGTTAAAAGCAGCTTGGGGGCCGCACGTGGGACTGTGGACAAAAAAAGGATCCCTAACTCGGCAGAGAGATAGGGCGCACAGGAGTAACCTAGGAGAAATAAAGGATATCAATGCATGACGCCGTCAAGTGGTCACAGAAGGGAGGAGGTCACAGAGACGGTGGCTCATGAAAGCGAAGCAGGGGCACTAGACAGACGTCTGCTTAACCTGTGGAAGCGAAAGAAGCAGTGGGGAGAGCAGCTTGGGGGCCGCACGCGGGACAGTGAACAAAGAAAAAGGATCCCCAACTCGGCAGAGAGATAGGGCGCAAAGGAGTAACCTAGGAGAAATAAAGGATATCAATGCATGGAGCCGCGGAGTGGTCACAGAAGTGGAGGAGGTCACGGATACGGTGGCTCATGAAAGCGAAGCAGGGGCAATAGACAGACGTCTGCTTAACCAGTGGAAGCGAAAGAAGCAGTGGGAAAAGCAGCCTGGGGGCCGCACGTGGGACTGTGGACAAAAAAATGGATCCCTAACTCGGCAGAGAGATAGGGCGCACAGGAGTAACCTAGGAGAAATAAAGGATATCAATGCATGGATCCGCGAAGTGGTCACAGAGGTGGAGGAGGTCACGGAGGCGGTGGCTCATGAAAGCGAAGCAGGGGCATTAGACAGACGTCTGCTTAACCTGTGGAAGCGAAAGATGCACTGGGAAGAGCCTTGGGGGCCGTACGTGGGACAGTGGACAAAGAAAAAGGATCCCCAACTCGGCAGACAGATAGGGCGCACAGGAGTAACCTAGGAGAAATAAAGGATATCATTGCATGGAGCCGCGAAGTGGTCACAGAAGTGGAGGAGGTCATAGAGAGGGTTGCGGATGAAAGCGAAGCAGGGTCACTAGACAGACATCTGCTTAACCTGTGGAAGCGAAGGAAGAAGTGCGAAGAGCAGCTTGGGGGCCGCACGTGGGACAGTGGGCTCCGAAAAAGGATCCCCAACTCGGCAGAGAGATAGGGCTCACAGGAGTAACCTAGGCTAAAAACAGGATATCAATGCATAGAACCGCGAAGTGGTCACGGAATTGGAGGAGGTCACAGAGATGGTGGCTCATGAAAACGAAGCAGGAGCACTTGACAGACGTCTGTTTAACCTGTGGAAGCGAAAGAAGCAGTGGGAAGAGCAGCTTAGGGCTGCACATCGGACAGTGGGCTCCGAAAAAGGATCCCTAACTCGGCAGACAAATAGGGCGTCCAGGAGTAACCTAGGGGAATAAAGGATATCAATGCATGGAGCCGCGAAGTGGTCAGAGAAGTGGAGGAGGTCACAGAGACGACTGCTGATGAAAGCGAAGCAGGGGCACTAGACAGATATCTGCTTAACCTGTGGAAGCAAAGGAAGAAGTGCGAACAGCAGCTTGGGCGCCGCACGTGGGACAGTGAGCTCCGAAAAAGGATCCCAAACTCGGCAGACAGGGCGCACAGGAGTAACCTAGGAGAAATAAAGGATATCAATGCATGGAGCCGCGAAGTGGTCACAGAAGTGGAGGAGGTCACAGAGACGGTGGCTCATGAAAGCGAAGCAGGGGCACTAGACAGACGTCTGCTTAACCTGCGGAAGCGAAAGAAGCAGTGGGAAGAGCAGCTTACGGGCCGCACGTCGGACAGTGGGCTTCGAAAAAGGATCCCAAACTCGGCAGACAGATAGGGCGCACAGGAGTAACCTAGGAGAAAGTAAGGATATCAATGCATGAAGCCGCGAAGTGGTCACAGAAGTGGGGGAGGTCACAGAGACGGTGGCTCATGAAAGCGAAGCAGGGCACTAGACAGACGTCTGCTTAACTTGTGGAGTAAAAAGAAGCAGTGAAAAGAGCATCTTAGGGGCCGCACGTGGGACAGTGGACAAAAAAAGGATCCCTAACTCGGCAGAGAGATAGGGCGCACAGGAGTAATCTAGGTAAAATAAAGGATATCAATGCATAGAGCCGCGAAGCGGTCACAGAAGTGGAGGAGGTCACTGAGATGGTGGCTCATGAAAGCGAAGCAGGGGCACTAGACAGATATCTGCTTAACCTGTGGAAGCGAAAGAAGCAGTGGGAAGAGCAGCTTGGGGGCCGCACGTGGGACAGTGAGCTCCGAAAAAGGATCCCAAACTCGGCAGACAGATAGGGCGCACAGGAGTAACCTAGGCGAAATAAAAGATATCAATGCATGAAACCGCGAAGTGGTCAAAGAAGTGGAGGAGGTCACCGAGACGGTGGCTCATGAAAACGAAGCAGGAGCACTTGACAGACGTCTGCTTAACCTGTGGAAGCGAAAGAAGCAGTGGGAAGAGCAGCTTAGGGCTGCACATCGGGCAGTGGGCTCCGAAAAAGGATCCCTAACTCGGCAGACAAATAGGGCGTCCAGGATTAACCTAGGGGAATAAAGGATATCAATGCATGGAGCCGCGAAGTGGTCAGAGAAGTGGAGGAGGTCACAGAGACGATTGCTGATGAAAGCGAAGCAGGGGCACTAGACACACATCTGCTTAACCTGTGGAAGCGAAAGAAGTGGGAAGAGCAGCTTGGGGGCCGCACGTGGGACAGTGGGCTCCGAGAAAGGATCCCCAACTCGGCAGAGAGATAGGGCGCACAGGAGTAACCTAGGCGAAAAAAAGGATATCAATGCATAGAGCCGCGAAGTGGTCACAGAAATGGAGGAGGTCACAGAGACGGTTGCTGATGCAAGCGAAGCAGGGTCACTAGACAGAATCTGCTTAACCTGTGGAAGCGAAACAAGAAGTGGGAAGAGCAGCTTGGCGGCCGCACTTGGGACAGTGGGCTCCGAAAAAGGATCCCGAACTCGGCAGAGAGATAGGGCGCACAGGAGTAACCTAGGCTAAATAAAGGATATCAATGCATAGAGCTGCGAAGTGGTCACAGAAGTGGAGGAGGTCACAGAGACGGTGGCTCATGAAAGCGAAGCAGGGGCACTAGACAGACGTCTGCTTAACCTGTGGAGGCGAAAGAAGCAGTGGGAAGAGCAGCTTGGGGGCCGCACGTTGGACAGTGGGCTTCGAAAAAGGATCCCTCACTCGGCAGACAAATAGGGCGTCCAGGATTAACCTAGGGGAATGAAGGATATCAATGCATGGAGCCGCGAAGTGGTCAGAGAAGTGGAGAAGGTCACAGAGACGATTGCTGATGAAAGCGAAGTAGGGGCACTAGACACACATCTGCTTAACCTGTGGAAGCGAAAGAAGTGGGAAGAGCAGCTTGGGGGCCGCACGTGGGACAGTGGGCTCCGAGAAAGGATCCCCAACTCGGCAGAGAGATAGGGCGCACAGGAGTAACCTAGGCGAAAAAAAGGATATCAATGCATAGAGCCGCGAAGTGGTCACAGAATTGGAGGAGGTCACAGAGACGGTTGCTGATGCAAGCGAAGCAGGGCCGTTAGACAGAATCTGCTTAACCTGTGGAAGCGAAACAAGAAGTGGGAAGAGCAGCTTGGCGGGCGCACTTGGGACAGTGGGCTCCGAAAAAGGATCCCGAACTCGGCAGAGAGATAGGGCGCACAGGAGTAACCTAGGCGAAATAAAGGATATCAATGCATAGAGCTGCGAAGTGGTCAAAGAAGTGGAGGAGGTCACAGAGACGGTGGCTCATGAAAGCGAAGCAGGGGCACTAGACAGACGTCTGCTTAACCTGTGGAGGCGAAAGAAGCAGTGGGAAGAGCAGCTTGGAGGCCGCCCTTGGGACAGTGGGCTCCAAAAAAGGATCCCGAACTCGGCAGAGAGATAGGGCGCACAGGAGTAACCTAGGCGAAATAAAGGATATCAATGCATAGAGCTGCGCAGTGGTCACAGAATTGGAGCAGGTCACAGAGACGGTGGGTATGAAAGCGAAGAGGGGCCACTTAACAGATAATTGCTTAACCTGTGGAAGCGAAAGAAGCAGTGGGAAGAGCAGCTTAGGGCTGCACATCGGACAGTGGGCTCCGAAAAAGGATCCCTAACTCGGCAGACAAATAGGGCGTCCAGGAGTAACCTAGGGAAATAAAGGATATCAATGCATCGAGCCGCGAAGTGGTCAGAGAAGTGGAGGAGGTCACAGAGACGATTGCTGATGAAAGCGAAGCAGGGGCACTAGACAGATATCTGCTTAACCTGTGGAAGCGAAAGAAGCAGTGGGAAGAGCAGCTTGGGGGCCGCACGTGGGACAGTGGGCTTCGAAAAAGGATCCTTAACTCGTCAAAGAGGTAGGGCGCTCAGGTATAACCTAAGAGAAATAAAGGATATCAATGCATGGAGCCGCGAAGTGGTCACAGAAGTGGAGGAGTTCACGGAGACGGTGGCTCATGAAAGCGAAGCAGGGGCACTAGACAGATATCTGCTTAACCTGTGGAAGCGAAAGAAGCAGTGGGAAGAGCAGCTTGGGGGCCGCACGTGGGACAGTGAGCTCCGAAAAAGGATCCCAAACTCGGCAGACAGATAGGGCGCACAGGAGTAACCTAGTAGAAATAAAGGATATCAATGCATGAAGCCGCGAAGTGGTCACAGAAGTGGGGGAGGTCACAGAGACGGTGGCTCATGAAAGCGAAGCAGGGCACTAGACAGACGTCTGCTTAACCTGTGGAGTAAAAAGAAGCAGTGAAAAGAGCATCTTAGGGGCCGCACGTGGGACAGTGGGCTTCGAAAAAGGATCCCTAACTCGTCAAAGAGGTAGGGCGCTCAGGTATAACCTAGGAGAAATAAAGGATATCAATGCATGGAGCCGCGAAGTGGTCACAGAAGTGGAGGAGGTCACGGAGACGGTGGCTCATAAAAGCGAAGCAGGGGCATTAGACAGACGTCTGCTTAACCTGTGGAAGCGAAAGAAGCAGTGGGAAGAGCAGCTTGGGGGCCGCACGTGGGACAGTGGACAAAGAAAAAGGATCCCCAACTCGGCAGAGAGATAGGGCGCAGAGGATTAACCTAGGAGAAATAAAGGATATCAATGCATGGAGCCGCGGAGTGGTCACAGAAGTGGAGGAGGTCACGGAGACGGTGGCTCATGAAAGCGAAGCAGGGGCACTAGACAGACGTCTGCTTAACCTGTGGAAGCGAAAGAAGCAGTGTTAAAAGCAGCTTGGGGGCCGCACGTGGGACTGTGGACAAAAAAAGGATCCCTAACTCGGCAGACAGATAGGGCGCACAGGAGTAACCTAGGAGAAATAAAGGATATCATTGCATGGAGCCGCGAAGTGGTCACAGAAGTGGAGGAGGTCATAGAGAGGGTTGCGGATGAAAGCGAAGCAGGGTCACTAGACAGACATCTGCTTAACCTGTGGAAGCGAAGGAAGAAGTGCGAAGAGCAGCTTGGGGGCCGCACGTGGGACAGTGGGCTCCGAAAAAGGATCCCCAACTCGGCAGAGAGATAGGGCTCACAGGAGTAACCTAGGCTAAAAACAGGATATCAATGCATAGAACCGCGAAGTGGTCACGGAATTGGAGGAGGTCACAGAGATGGTGGCTCATGAAAACGAAGCAGGAGCACTTGACAGACGTCTGTTTAACCTGTGGAAGCGAAAGAAGCAGTGGGAAGAGCAGCTTAGGGCTGCACATCGGACAGTGAGCTCCGAAAAAGGATCCCAAACTCGGCAGACAGGGCGCACAGGAGTAACCTAGGAGAAATAAAGGATATCAATGCATGGAGCCGCGAAGTGGTCACAGAAGTGGAGGAGGTCACAGAGACGGTGGCTCATGAAAGCGAAGCAGGGGCACTAGACAGACGTCTGCTTAACCTGCGGAAGCGAAAGAAGCAGTGGGAAGAGCAGCTTACGGGCCGCACGTCGGACAGTGGGCTTCGAAAAAGGATCCCAAACTCGGCAGACAGATAGGGCGCACAGGAGTAACCTAGGAGAAAGTAAGGATATCAATGCATGAAGCCGCGAAGTGGTCACAGAAGTGGGGGAGGTCACAGAGACGGTGGCTCATGAAAGCGAAGCAGGGCACTAGACAGACGTCTGCTTAACTTGTGGAGTAAAAAGAAGCAGTGAAAAGAGCATCTTAGGGGCCGCACGTGGGACAGTGGACAAAAGAAGGATCCCTAACTCGGCAGAGAGATAGGGCGCACAGGAGTAATCTAGGTAAAATAAAGGATATCAATGCATAGAGCCGCGAAGCGGTCACAGAAGTGGAGGAGGTCACTGAGATGGTGGCTCATGAAAGCGAAGCAGGGGCACTAGACAGATATCTGCTTAACCTGTGGAAGCGAAAGAAGCAGTGGGAAGAGCAGCTTGGGGGCCGCACGTGGGACAGTGAGCTCCGAAAAAGGATCCCAAACTCGGCAGACAGATAGGGCGCACAGGAGTAACCTAGGCGAAATAAAAGATATCAATGCATGAAACCGCGAAGTGGTCAAAGAAGTGGAGGAGGTCACCGAGACGGTGGCTCATGAAAACGAAGCAGGAGCACTTGACAGACGTCTGCTTAACCTGTGGAAGCGAAAGAAGCAGTGGGAAGAGCAGCTTAGGGCTGCACATCGGGCAGTGGGCTCCGAAAAAGGATCCCTAACTCGGCAGACAAATAGGGCGTCCAGGATTAACCTAGGGGAATAAAGGATATCAATGCATGGAGCCGCGAAGTGGTCAGAGAAGTGGAGGAGGTCACAGAGACGATTGCTGATGAAAGCGAAGCAGGGGCACTAGACACACATCTGCTTAACCTGTGGAAGCGAAAGAAGTGGGAAGAGCAGCTTGGGGGCCGCACGTGGGACAGTGGGCTCCGAGAAAGGATCCCCAACTCGGCAGAGAGATAGGGCGCACAGGAGTAACCTAGGCGAAAAAAAGGATATCAATGCATAGAGCCGCGAAGTGGTCACAGAAATGGAGGAGGTCACAGAGACGGTTGCTGATGCAAGCGAAGCAGGGCCACTAGACAGAATCTGCTTAACCTGTGGAAGCGAAACAAGAAGTGGGAAGAGCAGCTTGGCGGCCGCACTTGGGACAGTGGGCTCCGAAAAAGGATCCCGAACTCGGCAGAGAGGTAGGGCGCTGAGGTATAACCTAGGAGAAATAAAGGATATTGCTACGGTTGTGCTTGTGCTTGGAACGCTCGTGCTTGGTGCGCTCGCGCTTGGAACGCGAAGAGGACGAAGTGCGTTTCGGCGGCTGGGCTTCGCGTGCCCGGTTGTTCGGCTGCGTGGCTGTAAGCTGTTTCCCTGTAAATATATTTTTCCCTTTTGGTGTGCACATCTTCACGTTACATTATCAATGCATGGAGCCGCGAAGTGGTCACAGAAGTGGAGGAGGTCACAGAGACGGTGGCTCATGAAAGCGAAGCAGGGGCACTAGACAGACGTCTGCTTAACCTGTGGAAGCGAAAGAAGCAGTGGGAAGAGCAGCTTGGAGGCCGCACTTGGGACAGTTGGCTCCGAAAAAGGATCCCGAACTCGGCAGAGAGATAGGGCGCACAGGAGTAACCTAGGCGAAATAAAGGATATCAATGCATAGAGCTGCGAAGTGGTCACAGAATTTGAGCAGGTCACAGAGACGGTGGGTATGAAAGCGAAGAGGGGCCACTTGACAGATATTTGCTTAACCTGTGGAAGCGAAAGAAGCAGTGGGAAGAGCAGCTTACGGGCCGCACGTCGGACAGTGGGCTTCGAAAAAGGATCCCTAACTCGGCAGACAGCGCGCACAGGAGTAACCTAGCAGAAATAAAGGATATCAATGCATGAAGCCGCGAAGTGGTCACAGAAGTGGAGGAGGTCACAGAGACGGTGGCTCATGAAAGCGAAGCAGGGGCACTAGACAGACGTCTGCTTAACCTGTGGAGGCGAAAGAAGCAGTGAAAAGAGCATCTTAGGGGCCGCACGTGGGACAGTGGGCTTCCAAAAAGGATCCCTAACTCGGCAAAGAGGTAGGGCGCTGAGGTATAACCTAGGAGAAATAAAGGATATCAATGCATGGAGCCGCGAAGTGGTCACAGAAGTGGAGGAGTTTACGGAGACGGTGGCTCATGAAAGCGAAGCAGGGGCATTAGACAGACGTCTGCTTAACCTGTGGAAGCGAAGGAAGCAGTGGGAAGAGCAGCTTACGGCCGAACGTCGGACAGTGGGCTTCGAAAAAGGATCCCAAACTCGGCAGACAGATAGGGCGCACAGGAGTAACCTAGGAGAAATAAAGGATATCAATGCATGGAGCCGCGAAGTGGTCACAGAAGTGGAGGAGGTCACAGAGACGGTGGCTCATGAAAGCGAAGCAGGGGCACTAGACAGACGTCTGCTTAACCTGTGGAAGCGAAGGAAGCAGTGGGAAGAGCAGCTTACGGGCCGCACGTCGGACAGTGGGCTTCGAAAAAGGATCCCAAACTCGGCAGACAGATAGGGCGCACAGGCGTAACCTAGGAGAAAGTAAGGATATCAATACATGAAGCCGCGAAGTGGTCACAGAAGTGGGGGAGGTCACAGAGACGGTGGCTCATGAAAGCGAAGCAGGGCACTAGACAGACGTCTGCTTAACCTGTGGAGTAAAAAGAAGCAGTGAAAAGAGCATCTTAGGGGCCGCACGTGGGACAGTGGGCTTCGAAAAAGGATCCCTAACTCGTTAAAGAGGTAGGGCGCTCAGGTATAACCTAGGAGAAATAAAGGATATCAATGCATGGAGCCGCGAAGTGGTCACAGAAGTGGAGGAGGTCACAGAGACGGTGGCTCATGAAAGCGAAGCAGGGGCACTAGACAGACGTCTGCTTAGCCTGTGGAAGCGAAGGAAGCAGTGAACGAGCAGCTTACGGGCCGCACGTCGGACAGTGGGCTTCGAAAAAGGATCCCAAACTCGGCAGACAGATAGGGCGCACAGGAGTAACCTAGGAGAAAGTAAGGATATCAATGCATGAAGCCGCGAAGTGGTCACAGAAGTGGGGGAGGTCACAGAGACGGTGGCTCATGAAAGCGAAGCAGGGCACTAGACAGACGTCTGCTTAACCTGTGGAGTAAAAAGAAGCAGTGAAAAGAGCATCTTAGGGGCCGCACGTGGGACAGTGGGCTTCGAAAAAGGATCCCTAACTCGTCAAAGAGGTAGGGCGCTCAGGTATAACCTAGGAGAAATAAAGGATATCAATGCATGGAGCCGCGAAGTGGTCACAGAAGTGGAGGAGGTCACGGAGACGGTGGCTCATGAAAGCGAAGCAGGGGCATTACACAGACGTCTGCTTAACCTGTGGAAGCGAAAGAAGCAGTGGGAAGAGCAGCTTGGGGGCCGCACGTGGGACAGTGGACAAAGAAAATGAATCCCCAACTCGGCACAGAGATAGGGCGCACAGGAGTAACCTAGGAGAAATAAAGGATATCAGTGCATGAAGCCGTCAAGTGGTCACAGAAGTGAGGAGGTCACAGAGACGATGGCTCATGAAAGCGAAGCAGGGGCACTAGACAGACGTCTGCTTAACCTGTGGAAGCGAAAGAAGCAGTGGGGAGAGCAGCGTGGGGGCCGCACGTGGGACAGTGGACAAAGAAAAAGGATCCCCAACTCGGCAGAGAGATAGGGCGCAGAGGATTAACCTAGGAGAAATAAAGGATATCAATGCATGGAGCCGCGGAGTGGTCACAGAAGTGGAGGAGGTCACGGAGACGGTGGCTCATGAAAGCGAAGCAGGGGCACTAGACAGACGTCTGCTTAACCTGTGGAAGCGAAAGAAGCAGTGTTAAAAGCAGCTTGGGGGCCGCACGTGGGACTGTGGACAAAAAAAGGATCCCTAACTCGGCAGAGAGATAGGGCGCACAGGAGTAACCTAGGAGAAATAAAGGATATCAATGCATGACGCCGTCAAGTGGTCACAGAAGGGAGGAGGTCACAGAGACGGTGGCTCATGAAAGCGAAGCAGGGGCACTAGACAGACGTCTGCTTAACCTGTGGAAGCGAAAGAAGCAGTGGGGAGAGCAGCTTGGGGGCCGCACGCGGGACAGTGAACAAAGAAAAAGGATCCCCAACTCGGCAGAGAGATAGGGCGCAAAGGAGTAACCTAGGAGAAATAAAGGATATCAATGCATGGAGCCGCGGAGTGGTCACAGAAGTGGAGGAGGTCACGGATACGGTGGCTCATGAAAGCGAAGCAGGGGCAATAGACAGACGTCTGCTTAACCTGTGGAAGCCAAAGAAGCAGTGGGAAAAGCAGCCTGGGGGCCGCACGTGGGACTGTGGACAAAAAAATGGATCCCTAACTCGGCAGAGAGATAGGGCGCACAGGAGTAACCTAGGAGAAATAAAGGATATCAATGCATGGATCCGCGAAGTGGTCACAGAGGTGGAGGAGGTCACGGAGGCGGTGGCTCATGAAAGCGAAGCAGGGGCATTAGACAGACGTCTGCTTAACCTGTGGAAGCGAAAGATGCAGTGGGAAGAGCCTTGGGGGCCGTACGTGGGACAGTGGACAAAGAAAAAGGATCCCCAACTCGGCAGACAGATAGGGCGCAAAGGAGTAACCTAGGAGAAATAAAGGATATCATTGCATGGAGCCGCGAAGTGGTCACAGAAGTGGAGGAGGTCATAGAGAGGGTTGCGGATGAAAGCGAAGCAGGGTCACTAGACAGACATCTGCTTAACCTGTGGAAGCGAAGGAAGAAGTGCGAAGAGCAGCTTGGGGGCCGCACGTGGGACAGTGGGCTCCGAAAAAGGATCCCCAACTCGGCAGAGAGATAGGGCTCACAGGAGTAACCTAGGCTAAAAACAGGATATCAATGCATAGAACCGCGAAGTGGTCACGGAATTGGAGGAGGTCACAGAGATGGTGGCTCATGAAAACGAAGCAGGAGCACTTGACAGACGTCTGTTTAACCTGTGGAAGCGAAAGAAACAGTGGGAAGAGCAGCTTAGGGCTGCAAATCGGACAGTGGGCTCCGAAAAAGGATCCCTAACTCGGCAGACAAATAGGGCGTCCAGGAGTAACCTAGGGGAATAAAGGATATCAATGCATGGAGCCGCGAAGTGGTCAGAGAAGTGGAGGAGGTCACAGAGACGACTGCTGATGAAAGCGAAGCAGGGGCACTAGACAGATATCTGCTTAACCTGTGGAAGCAAAGGAAGAAGTGCGAACAGCAGCTTGGGGGCCGCACGTGGGACAGTGGGCTCCGAAAACGGATCCCCAACTCGGCAGAGAGATAGGGCTCACAGGAGTAACCTAGGTAAAATAAAGGATATCAATGCATAGAGCCGCGAAGCGGTCACAGAAGTGGAGGAGGTCACTGAGATGGTGGCTCATGAAAGCGAAGCAGGGGCACTAGACAGATATCTGCTTAACCTGTGGAAGCGAAAGAAGCAGTGGGAAGAGCAGCTTGGGCGCCGCACGTGGGACAGTGAGCTCCGAAAAAGGATCCCAAACTCGGCAGACAGGGCGCACAGGAGTAACCTAGGAGAAATAAAGGATATCAATGCATGGAGCCGCGAAGTGGTCACAGAAGTGGAGGAGGTCACAGAGACGCTGGCTCATGAAAGCGAAGCAGGGGCACTAGACAGACGTCTGCTTAACCTGCGGAAGCGAAAGAAGCAGTGGGAAGAGCAGCTTACGGGCCGCACGTCGGACAGTGGGCTTCGAAAAAGGATCCCAAACTCGGCAGACAGATAGGGCGCACAGGAGTAACCTAGGAGAAAGTAAGGATATCAATGCATGAAGCCGCGAAGTGGTCACAGAAGTGGAGGAGGTCACAGAGACGGTGGCTCATGAAAGCGAAGCAGGGGCACTAGACCGACGTCTGCTTAACCTGTGGAAGCGAAAGAAGCAGTGGGAAGAGCAGCTTACGGGCCGCACGTCGGACAGTGGGCTTCGAAAAAGGATCCCTAACTCGGCAGACAGATAGGGCGCACAGGAGTAACCTAGGAGAAAGCAAGGATATCAATGCATGAAGCCGCGAAGTGTTCACAGAAGTGGGGGAGGTCACAGAGACGGTGGCTCATGAAAGCGAAGCAGGGCACTAGACAGACGTCTGCTTAACCTGTGGAGTAAAAAGAAGCAGTGAAAAGAGCATCTTAGGGGCCGCACGTGGGACAGTGGGCTTCGAAAAAGGATCCCTAACTCGTCAAAGAGGTAGGGCGCTCAGGTATAACCAAGGAGAAATAAAGGATATCAATGCATGGAGCCGCGAAGTGGTCACAGAAGTGGAGGAGGTCACGGAGACGGTGGCTCAAGAAAGCGAAGCAGGGGCTATAGACAGATGTCTGCTTAACCTGTGGAAGCGAAAGAAGCAGTGGGAAGAGCAGCTTAGGGGCCGCACGTAGGACAGTGGACAAAGAAAAAGGATCCCCAACTCGGCAGAGAGATAGGGCACCCAGGAGTAACCGAGGAGAAATAAAGGATATCAATGCATGGAGCCGCGAAGTGGTCACAGAAGTGGAGGAGATCACAGATACGGTGGCTCAAGAAAGCGAAGCAGGGGCACTAGACAGACGTCTGCTTGACCTGTGGAAGCGAAAGAAGCAGTGGGAAGAGCAGCTTGGGGGCCGCACTTGGGACAGTGGGCTCCGAAAAAGGATCCCCAACTCGGCAGAGAGATAGGGCGCACAGGAGTAACCTAGGCGAAAAAAAGGATATCAATGCATAGAGCCGCGAAGTGGTCACAGAAGTGGAGGAGGTCACAGAGACGGTTGCTGATGAAAGCGATGCAGGGGCACTAGACAGACATCTGCTTAACCTGTGGAAGCGAAGGAAGAAGTGCGAAGAGCAGCTTGGGGGCCGCACGTGGGACAGTGGGCTCCGAAAAAGGATCGCCAACTCGGCAGAGAGATAGGGCTCACAGGAGTAACCTAGGCGAAATAAAAGATATCAATGCATGGAACCGCGAAGTGGTCAAAGAAGTGGAGGAGGTCACAGAGACGGTGGCTCATGAAAGCGAAGCAGGGGCACTAGACAGACGTCTGCTTAACCTGTGGAGGCGAAAGAAGCAGTGGGAAGAGCAGCTTGGGGGCCGCACGTGGGACAGTGGGCTTCGAAAAAGGATCCCTCACTCGGCAGACAAATAGGGCGTCCAGGATTAACCTAGGGGAATGAAGGATATCAATGCATGGAGCCGCGAAGTGGTCAGAGAAGTGGAGAAGGTCACAGAGACGATTGCTGATGAAAGCGAAGTAGGGGCACTAGACACACATCTGCTTAACCTGTGGAAGCGAAAGAAGTGGGAAGAGCAGCTTGGGGGCCGCACGTGGGACAGTGGGCTCCGAGAAAGGATCCCCAACTCGGCAGAGAGATAGGGCGCACAGGAGTAACCTAGGCGAAAAAAAGGATATCAATGCATAGAGCCGCGAAGTGGTCACAGAATTGGAGGAGGTCACAGAGACGGTTGCTGATGCAAGCGAAGCAGGGCCGTTAGACAGAATCTGCTTAACCTGTGGAAGCGAAACAAGAAGTGGGAAGAGCAGCTTGGCGGGCGCACTTGGGACAGTGGGCTCCGAAAAAGGATCCCGAACTCGGCAGAGAGATAGGGCGCACAGGAGTAACCTAGGCGAAATAAAGGATATCAATGCATAGAGCTGCGAAGTGGTCAAAGAAGTGGAGGAGGTCACAGAGACGGTGGCTCATGAAAGCGAAGCAGGGGCACTAGACAGACGTCTGCTTAACCTGTGGAGGCGAAAGAAGCAGTGGGAAGAGCAGCTTGGAGGCCGCCCTTGGGACAGTGGGCTCCAAAAAAGGATCCCGAACTCGGCAGAGAGATAGGGCGCACAGAAGTAACCTAGGCGAAATAAAGGATATCAATGCATAGAGCTGCGCAGTGGTCACAGAATTGGAGCAGGTCACAGAGACGGTGGGTATGAAAGCGAAGAGGGGCCACTTAACAGATAATTGCTTAACCTGTGGAAGCGAAAGAAGCAGTGGGAAGAGCAGCTTAGGGCTGCACATCGGACAGTGGGCTCCGAAAAAGGACCCCTAGCTCGGCAGACAAATAGGGCGTCCAGGAGTAACCTAGAGAAATAAAGGATATCAATGCATCGAGCCGCGAAGTGGTCAGAGAAGTGGAGGAGGTCACAGAGACGATTGCTGATGAAAGCGAAGCAGGGGCACTAGACAGATATCTGCTTAACCTGTGGAAGCGAAAGAAGCAGTGGGAAGAGCAGCTTGGGGGCCGCACGTGGGACAGTGGGCTTCGAAAAAGGATCCTTAACTCGTCAAAGAGGTAGGGCGCTCAGGTATAACCTAGGAGAAATAAAGGATATCAATGCATGGAGCCGCGAAGTGGTCACAGAAGTGGAGGAGTTCACGGAGACGGTGGCTCATGAAAGCGAAGCAGGGGCACTAGACAGATATCTGCTTAACCTGTGGAAGCGAAAGAAGCAGTGGGAAGAGCAGCTTGGGGGCCGCGCGTGGGACAGTGAGCTCCGAAAAAGGATCCCAAACTCGGCAGACAGATAGGGCGCACAGGAGTAACCTAGTAGAAATAAAGGATATCAATGCATGAAGCCGCGAAGTGGTCACAGAAGTGGGGGAGGTCACAGAGACGGTGGCTCATGAAAGCGAAGCAGGGCACTAGACAGACGTCTGCTTAACCTGTGGAGTAAAAAGAAGCAGTGAAAAGAGCATCTTAGGGGCCGCACGTGGGACAGTGGGCTTCGAAAAAGGATCCTTAACTCGTCAAAGAGGTAGGGCGCTCAGGTATAACCTAGGAGAAATAAAGGATATCAATGCATGGAGCCGCGAAGTGGTCACAGAAGTGGAGGAGTTCACGGAGACGGTGGCTCATGAAAGCGAAGCAGGGGCACTAGACAGATATCTGCTTAACCTGTGGAAGCGAAAGAAGCAGTGGGAAGAGCAGCTTGGGGGCCGCACGTGGGACAGTGAGCTCCGAAAAAGGATCCCAAACTCGGCAGACAGATAGGGCGCACAGGAGTAACCTAGTAGAAATAAAGGATATCAATGCATGAAGCCGCGAAGTGGTCACAGAAGTGGGGGAGGTCACAGAGACGGTGGCTCATGAAAGCGAAGCAGGGCACTAGACAGACGTCTGCTTAACCTGTGGAAGCGAAAGAAGCAGTGGGAAGAGCAGCTTGGGGGCCGCACTTGGGACAGTGGGCTCCGAAAAAGGATCCCCAACTCGGCAGAGAGATAGGGCGCACAGGAGTAACCTAGGCGAAAAAAAGGATATCAATGCATAGAGCCGCGGAGTGGTCACAGAAGTGGAGGAGGTCACAGAGACGGTTGCGGATGAAAGCGAAGCAGGGGCACTAGACAGACATCTGCTTAACCTGTGGAAGCGAAGGAAGAAGTGCGAAGAGCAGCTTGGGGGCCGCACGTGGGACAGTGGGCTCCGAAAAAGGATCCCCAACTCGGCAGAGAGATAGGGCTCACAGGAGTAACCTAGGCGAAATAAAAGATATCAATGCATGGAGCCGCGAAGTGGTCAAAGAAGTGGAGGAGGTCACCGAGACGGTGGCTCATGAAAACGAAGCAGGAGCACTTGACAGACGTCTGTTTAACCTGTGGAAGCGAAAGAAGCAGTGGGAAGAGCAGCTTAGGGCTGCACATCGGACAGTGGGCTCCGAAAAAGGATCCCTAACTCGGCAGACAAATAGGCCGTCCAGGAGTAACCTAGGGAAATAAAGGATATCAATGCATGGAGCCGCGAAGTGGTCAGAGAAGTGGAGGAGGTCACAGAGACGATTGCTGATGAAAGCGAAGCAGGGGCACTAGACAGATATCTGCTTAAGCTGTGGAAGCGAATGAAGCAGTGGGAAGAGCAGCTTGGGGGCCGCACGTGGGACAGTGGGCTTCGAAACAGGATCCCTAACTCGTCAAAGAGGTAGGGCGCTCAGGTATAACCTAGGAGAAATAAAGGATATCAATGCATGGAGCCGCGAAGTGGTCACAGAAGTGGAGGAGTTCACGGAGACGGTGGCTCATGAAAGCGAAGCAGGGGCACTAGACAGATATCTGCTTAACCTGTGGAAGCGAAAGAAGCAGTGGGAAGAGCAGCTTGGGGGCCGCACGTGGGACAGTGAGCTCCGAAAAAGGATCCCAAACTCGGCAGACAGATAGGGCGCACAGGAGTAACCTAGTAGAAATAAAGGATATCAATGCATGAAGCCGCGAAGTGGTCACAGAAGTGGGGGAGGTCACAGAGACGGAGGCTCATGAAAGCGAAGCAGGGCACTAGACAGACGTCTGCTTAACCTGTGGAGTAAAAAGAAGCAGTGAAAAGAGCATCTTAGGGGCCGCACGTGGGACAGTGGGCTTCGAAAAAGGATCCCTAACTCGTCAAAGAGGTAGGGCGCTCAGGTATAACCTAGGAGAAATAAAGGATATCAATGCATGGAGCCGCGAAGTGGTCACAGAAGTGGAGGAGGTCACGGAGACGGTGGCTCATAAAAGCGAAGCAGGGGCATTAGACAGACGTCTGCTTAACCTGTGGAAGCGAAAGAAGCAGTGGGAAGAGCAGCTTGGGGGCCGCACGTGGGACAGGGACAAAGAAAATGGATCCCCAACTCGGCAGAGAGATAGGGCGCACAGGAGTAACCTAGGAGAAATAAAGGATATCAATGCATGGAGCCGCGAAGGGGTCACAGAAGTGGAGGAGTTCACAGAGACGGTGGCTCATGAAAGCGAAGCAGGGGCACTAGACAGACGTCTGCTTAACCTGTGGAAGCGAAAGAAGCAGTGGGAAGAGCAGCTCGGGGGCCGCACTTGGGACAGTGGGCTCCGAAAAAGGATCCCCAACTCGGCAGAGAGATAGGGCGCACAGGAGTAACCTAGGCGAAAAAAAGGATATCAATGCATAGAGCCGCGGAGTGGTCACAGAAGTGGAGGAGGTCACAGAGACGGTTGCGGATGAAAGCGAAGCAGGGGCACTAGACAGACATCTGCTTAACCTGTGGAAGCGAAGGAAGAAGTGCGAAGAGCAGCTTGGGGGCCGCACGTGGGACAGTGGGCTCCGAAAAAGGATCCCCAACTCGGCAGAGAGATAGGGCTCACAGGAGTAACCTAGGCGAAATAAAAGATATCAATGCATGGAGCCGCGAAGTGGTCAAAGAAGTGGAGGAGGTCACCGAGACGGTGGCTCATGAAAACGAAGCAGGAGCACTTGACAGACGTCTGTTTAACCTGTGGAAGCGAAAGAAGCAGTGGGAAGAGCAGCTTAGGGCTGCACATCGGACAGTGGGCTCCGAAAAAGGATCCCTAACTCGGCAGACAAATAGGCCGTCCAGGAGTAACCTAGGGAAATAAAGGATATCAATGCATGGAGCCGCGAAGTGGTCAGAGAAGTGGAGGAGGTCACAGAGACGATTGCTGATGAAAGCGAAGCAGGGGCACTAGACAGATATCTGCTTAACCTGTGGAAGCGAATGAAGCAGTGGGAAGAGCAGCTTGGGGGCCGCACGTGGGACAGTGGGCTTCGAAAAAGGATCCCTAACTCGTCAAAGAGGTAGGGCGCTCAGTTATAACCTAGGAGAAATAAAGGATATCAATGCATGGAGCCGCGAAGTGGTCACAGAAGTGGAGGAGGTCACGGAGACGGTGGCTCATGAAAGCGAAACAGGGGCATTAGACAGACGTCTGCTTAACCTGTGAAAGCGAAAGAAGCAGTGGGAAGAGCAGCTTGGGGGCCGCACGTGGGACAGTGGACAAAGAAAAAGGATCCCCAACTCGGCAGAGAGATAGGGCGCACAGGAGTTACCTAGGAGAAATAAAGGATATCAATGCATGGAGCCGCGAAGTGGTCACAGAAGTGGAGGAGGTCACAGAGACGGTGGCTCATGAAAGCGAAGCAGGGGCACTAGACAGACGTCTGCTTAACCTGTGGAGTAAAAAGAAGCAGTGAAAAGAGCATCTTAGGGGCCGCACGTGGGACAGTGGGCTTCGAAAAAGGATCCCTAACTCGTCAAAGAGGTAGGGCGCTCAGGTATAACCTAGGAGAAATAAAGGATATCAATGCATGGAGCCGCGAAGTGGTCACAGAAGTGGAGGAGGTCACGGAGACGGTGGCTCATGAAAGCGAAGCAGGGGCATTACACAGACGTCTGCTTAACCTGTGGAAGCGAAAGAAGCAGTGGGAAGAGCAGCTTGGGGGCCGCACGTGGGACAGTGGACAAAGAAAATGAATCCCCAACTCGGCAGAGAGATAGGGCGCACAGGAGTAACCTAGGAGAAATAAAGGATATCAATGCATGGAGCCGCGAAGGGGTCACAGAAGTGGAGGATTTCACAGAGACGGTGGCTCATGAAAGCGAAGCAGGGGCACTAGACAGACGTCTGCTTAACCTGTGGAAGCGAAAGAAGCAGTGGGAAGAGCAGCTTGGGGGCCGCACTTGGGACAGTGGGCTCCGAAAAAGGATCCCCAACTCGGCAGAGAGATAGGGCGCACAGGAGTAACCTAGGCGAAAAAAAGGATATCAATGCATAGAGCCGCGAAGTGGTCACAGAAGTGGAGGAGGTCACAGAGACGGTTGCGGATGAAACCGAAACAGGGGCACTAGACAGACATCTGCTTAACCTGTGGAAGCGAAGGAAGAAGTGCGAAGAGCAGCTTGGAGGCCGCACTTGGGACAGTGGGCTCCGAAAAAGGATCCCGAACTCGGCAGAGAGATAGGGCGCACAGGAGTAACCTAGGTAAAATAAAGGATATCAATGCATAGAGCCGCGAAGCGGTCACAGAAGCGGAGGAGGTCACTGAGATGGTGGCTCATGAAAGCGAAGCAGGGGCACTAGACAGATATCTGCTTAACCTGTGGAAGCGAAAGAAGCAGTGGGAAGAGCAGCTTGGGGGCCGCACGTGGGACAGTGAGCTCCGAAAAAGGATCCCAAACTCGGCAGACAGATAAGGCGCACAGGAGTAACCTAGGAGAAATAAAGGATATCAATGCATGGAGCCGCGAAGTGGTCACAAAAGTGGAGGAGGTCACAGAGACGGTGGCTCATGAAAGCGAAGCAGGGGCACTAGACAGACGTCTGCTTAACCTGTGGAAGCGAAAGAAGCAGTGGGAAGAGCAGCTTACGGGCCGCACGTCGGACAGTGGGCTTCGAAAAAGGATCCCAAACTCGGCAGACAGACAGGGCGCACAGGAGTAACCTAGGAGAAAGTAAGGATATCAATGCATGAAGCCGCGAAGTGGTCACAGAAGTGGGGGAGGTCACAGAGACGGTGGCTAATGAAAGCGAAGCAGGGCACTAGACAGACGTCTGCTTAACCTGTGGAAGCGAAAGAAGCAGTGGGAAGAGCAGCTCAGGGGCCGCACGTGGGACAGTGGACAAAGAAAATGGATCCCCAACTCGGCAGAGATATAGGGCGCACAAGAGTAACCTAGGAGAAATAAAGGATATCAATGCATGAGCCGCGAAGGGGTCACAGAAGTGGAGGAGGTCACAGAGACGGTGGCTCATGAAAGCGAAGCAGGGGCACTAGACAGACGTCTGCTTAACCTGTGGAAGCGAAAGAAGCAGTGGGTAGAGCAGCTTGGGGGCCGCACTTGGGACAGTGGGCTCCGAAAAAGGATCCCCAACTCGGCAGAGAGATAGGGCGCACAGGAGTAAACTAGGCGAAAAAAGGATATCAATGCATAGAGCCGCGAAGTGGTCACAGAAGTGGAGGAGGTCACAGAGACGGTTGCGGATGAAAGCGAAGCAGGGGCACTAGACAGACATCTGCTTAACCTGTGGAAGCGAAGGAAGAAGTGCGAAGAGCAGCTTGGGGGCCGCACGTGGGACAGTGGGCTCAGAAAAAGGATCCCCAACTCGGCAGAGAGATAGGGCTCACGGGAGTAACCTAGGCGAAATAAAAGATATCAATGCATGGAGCCGCGAAGTGGTCAAAGAAGTGGAGGAGGTCACCGAGACGGTGGCTCATGAAAACAAAGCAGGAGCACTTGACAGACGTCTGTTTAACCTGTGGAAGCGAAAGAAGCAGTGGGAAGAGCAGCTTAGGGCTGTACATCGGACAGTGGGCTTCAAAAAAGGATCCCTAACTCGGCAGACAGATAGCGCGCACAGGAGTAACCTAGCAGAAATAAAGGATATCAATGCATGAAGCCGCGAAGTGGTCACAGAAGTGGAGGAGGTCACAGAGACGGTGGCTCATGAAAGCGAAGCAGGGGCACTAGACAGACGTCTGCTTAACCTGTGGAGGCGAAAGAAGCAGTGAAAAGAGCATCTTAGGGGGCGCACGTGGGACAGTGGGCTTCCAAAAAGGATCCCTAACTCGGCAAAGAGGTAGGGCGCTGAGGTATAACCTAGGAGAATTAAAGGATATCAATACATGGAGCCGCGAAGTGGTCACGGAAGTGGAGGAGTTCACGGAGACGGTGGCTCATGAAAGCGAAGCAGGGGCATTAGACAGAAGTGTGCTTAACCTGTGGAAGCGAAAGAAGCAGTGGGAAAAGCAGCTTGGGGGCCGCACGTGGGACTGTGGACAAAAAAAAGGATCCCTAACTCGGCAGAGATATAGGGCGCACAGGAGTAACCTAGGTAAAATAAAGGATATCAATGCATAGAGCCGCGAAGCGGTCACAGAAGTGGAGGAGGTCACTGAGATGGTGGCTCATGAAAGCGAAGCAGGGGCACTAGACAGATATCTGCTTAACCTGTGGAAGCGAAAGAAGAAGTGGGAAGAGCAGCTTGGGGGCCACACGTGGGACAGTGAGCTCCGAAAAAGGATCCCAAACTCGGCAGACAGATAGGGCGCACAGGAGTAACCTAGGAGAAATAAAGGATATCAATGCATGGAGCCGCGAAGTGGTCACAGAAGTGGAGGAGGTCACAGAGACGGTGGCTCATGAAAGCGAAGCAGGGACACTAGACAGACGTCTGCTTAACCTGTGGAAGCGAAAGAAGCAGTGGAAAGAGCAGCTTACGGGCCGCACGTCGGACAGTGGGCTTCGAAAAAGGATCCCAAACTCGGGAGACAGATAGGGCGCACAGGAGTAACCTAGGTAAAATAAAGGATATCAATGCATAGAGCCGCGAAGCGGTCACAGAAGTGGAAGAGGTCACTGAGATGGTGGCTCATGAAAGCGAAGCAGGGGCACTAGACAGATATCTGCTTAACCTGTGCAAGCGAAAGAAGCAGTGGGAAGAGCAGCTTGGGGGCCGCACGTGGGACAGTGAGCTCCGAAAAAGGATCCCAAACTCGGCAGACAGATAGGGCGCACAGGAGTAACCTAGGAGAAATAAAGGATATCAATGCATGGAGCCGCGAAGTGGTCACTGAAGTGGAGGAGGTCACAGAGACGGTGGCTCATGAAAGCGAAGCAGGGGCACTAGACCGACGTCTGCTTAACCTGTGGAAGCGAAAGAAGCAGTGGGAAGAGCAGCTTACGGGCCGCACGTCGGACAGTGGGCTTCGAAAAAGGATCCCTAACTCGGCAGACAGATAGGGCGCACAGGAGTAACCTAGGAGAAAGTAAGGATATCAATGCATGAAGCCGCGAAGTGTTCACAGAAGTGGGGGAGGTCACAGAGACGGTGGCTCATGAAAGCGAAGCAGGGCACTAGACAGACGTCTGCTTAACCTGTGGAGTAAAAAGAAGCAGTGAAAAGAGCATCTTAGGGGCCGCACGTGGGACAGTGGGCTTCGAAAAAGGATCCCTAACTCGTCAAAGAGGTAGGGCGCTCAGGTATAACCAAGGAGAAATAAAGGATATCAATGCATGGAGCCGCGAAGTGGTCACAGAAGTGGAGGAGGTCACGGAGACGGTGGCTCAAGAAAGCGAAGCAGGGGCTATAGACAGATGTCTGCTTAACCTGTGGAAGCGAAAGAAGCAGTGGGAAGAGCAGCTTAGGGGCCGCACGTAGGACAGTGGACAAAGAAAAAGGATCCCCAACTCGGCAGAGAGATAGGGCACCCAGGAGTAACCGAGGAGAAATAAAGGATATCAATGCATGGAGCCGCGAAGTGGTCACAGAAGTGGAGGAGATCACAGATACGGTGGCTCAAGAAAGCGAAGCAGGGGCACTAGACAGACGTCTGCTTGACCTGTGGAAGCGAAAGAAGCAGTGGGAAGAGCAGCTTGGGGGCCGCACTTGGGACAGTGGGCTCCGAAAAAGGATCCCCAACTCGGCAGAGAGATAGGGCGCACAGGAGTAACCTAGGCGAAAAAAAGGATATCAATGCATAGAGCCGCGAAGTGGTCACAGAAGTGGAGGAGGTCACAGAGACGGTTGCTGATGAAAGCGATGCAGGGGCACTAGACAGACATCTGCTTAACCTGTGGAAGCGAAGGAAGAAGTGCGAAGAGCAGCTTGGGGTCCGCACGTGGGACAGTGGGCTCCGAAAAAGGATCCCCAACTCGGCAGAGAGATAGGGCTCACAGGAGTAACCTAGGCGAAATAAAAGATATCAATGCATGGAACCGCGAAGTGGTCAAAGAAGTGGAGGAGGTCACCGAGACGGTGGCTCATGAAAACGAAGCAGGAGCACTTGACAGACGTCTGCTTAACCTGTGGAAGCGAAAGAAGCAGTGGGAAGAGCAGCTTAGGGCTGCACATCGGACAGTGGGCTCCGAAAAAAGATCCCTCACTCGGCAGACAAATAGGGCGTCCAGGATTAACCTAGGGGAATGAAGGATATCAATGCATGGAGCCGCGAAGTGGTCAGAGAAGTGGAGAAGGTCACAGAGACGATTGCTGATGAAAGCGAAGTAGGGGCACTAGACACACATCTGCTTAACCTGTGGAAGCGAAAGAAGTGGGAAGAGCAGCTTGGGGGCCGCACGTGGGACAGTGGGCTCCGAGAAAGGATCCCCAACTCGGCAGAGAGATAGGGCGCACAGGAGTAACCTAGGCGAAAAAAAGGATATCAATGCATAGAGCCGCGAAGTGGTCACAGAATTGGAGGAGGTCACAGAGACGGTTGCTGATGCAAGCGAAGCAGCGCCGTTAGACAGAATCTGCTTAACCTGTGGAAGCGAAACAAGAAGTGGGAAGAGCAGCTTGGCGGGCGCACTTGGGACAGTGGGCTCCGAAAAAGGATCCCGAACTCGGCAGAGAGAAAGGGCGCACAGGAGTAACCTAGGCGAAATAAAGGATATCAATGCATAGAGCTGCAAAGTGGTCAAAGAAGTGGAGGAGGTCACAGAGACGGTGGCTCATGAAAGCGAAGCAGGGGCACTAGACAGACGTCTGCTTAACCTGTGGAGGCGAAAGAAGCAGTGGGAAGAGCAGCTTGGAGGCCGCCCTTGGGACAGTGGGCTCCGAAAAAGGATCCCGAACTCGGCAGAGAGATAGGGCGCACAGGAGTAACCTAGGCGAAATAAAGGATATCAATGCATAGAGCTGCGCAGTGGTCACAGAATTGGAGCAGGTCACAGAGACGGTGGGTATGAAAGCGAAGAGGGGCCACTTGACAGATAATTGCTTAACCTGTGGAAGCAAAAGAAGCAGTGGGAAGAGCAGCTTAGGGCTGCACATCGGACAGTGGGCTCCGAAAAAGGATCCCTAACTCGGCAGACAAATAGGGCGTCCAGGAGTAACCTAGGGAAATAAAGGATATCAATGCATCGAGCCGCGAAGTGGTCAGAGAAGTGGAGGAGGTCACAGAGACGATTGCTGATGAAAGCGAAGCAGGGGCACTAGACAGATATCTGCTTAACCTGTGGAAGCGAAAGAAGCAGTGGGAAGAGCAGCTTGGGGGCCGCACGTGGGACAGTGGGCTTCGAAAAAGGATCCTTAACTCGTCAAAGAGGTAGGGCGCTCAGGTATAACCTAGGAGAAATAAAGGATATCAATGCATGGAGCCGCGAAGTGGTCACAGAAGTGGAGGAGTTCACGGAGACGGTGGCTCATGAAAGCGAAGCAGGGGCACTAGACAGATATCTGCTTAACCTGTGGAAGCGAAAGAAGCAGTGGGAAGAGCAGCTTGGGGGCCGCACGTGGGACAGTGAGCTCCGAAAAAGGATCCCAAACTCGGCAGACAGATAGGGCGCACAGGCGTAACCTAGTAGAAATAAAGGATATCAATGCATGAAGCCGCGAAGTGGTCACAGAAGTGGGGGAGGTCACAGAGACGGTGGCTCATGAAAGCGAAGCAGGGCACTAGACAGACGTCTGCTTAACCTGTGGAGTAAAAAGAAGCAGTGAAAAGAGCATCTTAGGGGCCGCACGTGGGACAGTGGGCTTCGAAAAAGGATCCCTAACTCGTCAAAGAGGTAGGGCGCTCAGGTATAACCTAGGAGAAATAAAGGATATCAATGCATGGAGCCGCGAAGTGGTCACAGAAGTGGAGGAGGTCACGGAGACGGTGGCTCATGAAAGCGAAACAGGGGCATTAGACAGACGTCTGCTTAACCTGTGAAAGCGAAAGAAGCAGTGGGAAGAGCAGCTTGGGGGCCGCACGTGGGACAGTGGACAAAGAAAAAGGATCCCCAACTCGGCAGAGAGATAGGGCGCACAGGAGTTACCTAGGAGAAATAAAGGATATCAATGCATGGAGCCGCGAAGTGGTCACAGAAGTGGAGGAGGTCACAGAGACGGTGGCTCATGAAAGCGAAGCAGGGGCACTAGCCAGACGTCTGCTTAACCTGTGGAAGCGAAAGAAGCAGTGGGAAGAGCAGCTTGGAGGCCGCATTTGGGACAGTGGGCTCCGAAAAAGGATCCCCAACTCGGCAGAGAGATAGGGCGCACAGGAGTAACCTAGGCGAAAAAAGGATATCAATGCATAGAGCTGCGAAGTGGTCACAGAAGTGGAGGAGGCCACAGAGACGGTTGCTGATGAAAGCGAAGCAGGGGCACTAGACAGACATCTGCTTAACCTGTGGAAGCGAAGGAAGAAGTGCGAAGAGCAGCTTGGGGGCCGCAAGTGGGAGAGTGGGCTCCGTAAAAGGATCCCCAACTCGGCAGAGAGATAGGGCTCACAGGAGTAACCTAGGCGAAATAAAAGATATCAATGCATGGAGCCGCGAAGTGGTCCAAGAAGTGGAGGAGGTCACCGAGACGGTGGCTCATGAAAACGAAGCAGGAGCACTTGACAGACGTCTGCTTAACCTGTGGAAGCGAAAGAAGCAGTGGGAAGAGCAGCTTAGGGCTGCACATCGGACAGTGGGCTCCGAAAAAGGATCCCTAACTCGGCAGACAAATAGGGCGTCCAGGAGTAACCTAGGGGAATAAAGGATATCAATGCATGGAGCCGCGAAGTGGTCAGAGAAGTGGAGGACGTCGCAGAGACGGTTGCTGATGAAAGCAAAGCAGGGGCACTAGACAGACGTCTGCTTAACCTGTGGAAGCGAAAGAAGCAGTAGGAAGAGCAGTTTGGGGGCCGCACGTGGGACAGTGGGCTCCGAGAAAGGATCCCCAACTCGGCAGAGAGATAGGGCGCACAGGAGTGACCTAGGCGAAAAAAAGGATATCAATGCATAGAGCCGCGAAGTGGTCACAGAATTGGAGGAGGTCACAGAGACGGTTGCTGATGCAAGCGAAGCAGGGCTACTAGACTGAATCTGCTAAACCTGTGGAAGCGAAACAAGAAGTGGGAAGAGCAGCTTGGCGGCCGCACGTGGGACAGTGGGCTCCAAAAAAGATCCCCAACTCGGCAGCGAGATAGGGCTCACAGGAGTAACCTACGCGAAATAAAGGATATCAATGCATAGAGCCGCGAAGTGGTCACAGAAGTGGAGCAGGTCACAGAGACGGTTGGTATGAAAGCGAAGCAGGGCCACTAGACAGATATCTGCTTAACCTGCGGAATCGAAAGCAGCAGTGGCAAGAGCAGCTTGGAGGCCGCACTTGGGACAGTGGGCTCCTAAAAACGATCCCTATCTCGGCAGACAGATAGAGCGCACAGGGGTAACCTAGGGGAATAAATGATATCAATGCATGGAGCCGCGAAGTGGTCACAGAAGTGGAGGAGGTCACAGAGACGGTGGCTCATGAAAGCGAAGCAGGGGCACTAGACAGACGTCTGCTTAACCTGTGGAAGCGAAAGAAGCAGTGGGAAGAGCAGCTTAGGGACTGCAAATCGCACAGTGGGCTCCGAAAAATGATCCCCAACTCGGCAGAGAGATAGGGCGCACAGGAGTAACCTAGACCAAATAAAGGATATCAATGCATAGAGCCGCGAAGTGGTCACAGAAGTGGAGGACGTCGCAGAGACGGTTGCTGATGAAAGCAAAGCAGGGGCATTAGACAGAAGTCTGCTTAACCTGTGGAAGCGAAAGAAGCAGTGGGAAGAGCAGATTGGGGGCCGCATGTGGGACAGTGGGCTCCGAAAAAGGATCCCGAACTCGGCAGAGAGATAGGGCCCACAGGAGTAACCTAGGCGAAATAAAGGATATCAATGCATGGAGCCGCGAAGTGGTCACAGGATTGGAGCAGGTCACAGAGACGGTGGGTATGAAATCGAAGAGGGGCCACTTGACAGATATTTGCTTAACCTGTGGAAGCGAAAGAAGCAGTGGCAAGAGCAGCTTAGGGGCCGCACGTCGGACAATGGGCTCCGAAAAAGGATCCCTAACTCGGCAGACAGATAGGGCGCAAAGGAGTAACCTACGAGAAATAAAGGATATCAATGCATGGAGCCGCGAAGTGGTCACAGAAGTGGAGGAGGTCACCGAGACGGTGGCTGATGAAAGCGAATCAGGGGCACTAGACAGACGTCTGCTTAACCTGTGGAAGCGAAAGAAGCAGTGGGAAGAGCAGCTTAGGGCTGCTCATCGGACAGTGGGCTCCGAAAAGGGATCCCTAACTCGGCAGCCAAATAGGGCGCACAGGAGTAACCTAGTGGAATAAAGATCATCAATGCATGGAGCCGCGAAGTGGTCAGAGAAGTGGAGGAGGTCACAGAGACAGTGGCTGATGAAACCGAAGCAGGGGCACTAGATAGACTTCTGCTTGACATGTGAAAGCGAATGAAGCAGTGGGAAGAGCAGCTTGAGGGCCGCACGTGGGACAGTGGGCTCCGAAAAATTATTCCCAACTCGGCAGAGAGATAGGGCGCACAGGAGTAACCTAGTCGAAATAAAGGATATCAATGTATAGAGCCGCGAAGTGGTCACCGAAGTGGAGGACGTCTCAGAGACGGTTGCTGATGAAAGCGAAGCAGGGGCACTAGACAGACATCTGCTTAACCTGTGCAAGCGATAGAAGCAGTGGGAAGAGCAGCTTCGGGGCCGCACGTCGGACAGTGAGCTCCGAAAAAGAATCCTTAACTCGGCAGACAGATAGGGCGCACAGGAGTAACCTAGGAGAAATAAAGGATATCAATGTATAGAGCCGCGAAGTGGTCACCGAAGTGGAGGACGTCTCAGAGACGGTTGCTGATGAAAGCGAAGCAGGGGCACTAGACAGACATCTGCTTAACCTTTGCAAGCGATAGAAGCAGTGGGAAGAGCAGCTTCGGGGCCGCACGTCGGACAGTTAGCTCCGAAAAAGGATCCCTAACTCGGCAGACAGATAGGGCGCACAGGAGTAACCTAGGAGAAATAAAGGATATCAATGCATGAAGCCGTCAAGTGGTCACAGAAGCGAGGAGGTCACAGAGACGGTGGCTCATGACAGCGAAGCAGGGGCACTAGACAGATGTCTGCTTAACCTGTGGAAGCGAAAGAAGCAGTGGGGAGAGCAGTTTGGGGGCCGCACGTGGGACAGTGGACAAAGAAAAAGGATCCCCAACTCGGCAGAGAGATAGGGCACAAAGGAGTAACCTAGGAGAAATAAAGGATATCAATGCATGGAGCCGCGGAGTGGTCACAGAAGTGGAGGAGGTCACGGAGACGGTGGCTCATGAAAGCGAAGCAGGGGCACTAGACAGACGTCTGCTTAACCTGTGGAAGCGAAAGAAGCAGTGGGAAGAGCAGCTTACGGGCCGCACGTCGGACAGTGGGCTTCGAAAAAGGATCCCAAACTCGGGAGACAGATAGGGCGCACAGGAGTAACCTAGGAGAAAGTAAGGATATCAATGCATGAAGCCGCGAAGTGGTCACAGAAGTGGGGGAGGTCACAGAGACGGTGGCTCATGAAAGCGAAGCAGGGCACTAGACAGACGTCTGCTTAACCTGTGGAGTAAAAAGAAGCAGTGAAAAGAGCATCTTAGGGGCCGCACGTGGGACAGTGGGCTTCGAAAAAGGATCCCTAACTCGTCAAAGAGGTAGGGCGCTCAGGTATAACCTAGGAGAAATAAAGGATATCAATGCATGGAGCCGCGAAGTGGTCACAGAAGTGGAGGAGGTCACGGAGACGGTGGCTCATAAAAGCGAAGCAGGGGCATTAGACAGACGTCTGCTTAACCTGTGGAAGCGAAAGAAGCAGTGGGAAGAGCAGCTTGGGGGCCGCACGTGGGACAGTGGACAAAGAAAATGGATCCCCAACTCGGCAGAGAGATAGGGCGCACAGGAGTAACCTAGGAGAAATAAAGGATATCAATGCATGGAGCCGCGAAGGGGTCACAGAAGTGGAGGAGTTCACAGAGACGGTGGCTCATGAAAGCGAAGCAGGGGCACTAGACAGACGTCTGCTTAACCTGTGGAAGCGAAAGAAGCAGTGGGAAGAGCAGCTCGGGGGCCGCACTTAAGACAGTGGGCTCCAAAAAAGGATCCCCAACTCGGCAGAGAGATAGGGCGCACAGGAGTAACCTAGGCGAAAAAAAGGATATCAATGCATAGAGCCGCGGAGTGGTCAAAGAAGTGGAGGAGGTCACCGAGACGGTGGCTCATGAAAACGAAGCAGGAGCACTCGACAGACGTCTGTTTAACCTGTGGAAGCGAAAGAAGCAGTGGGAAGAGCAGCTTAGGGCTGCACATCGGACAGTGGGCTCCGAAAAAGGATCCCCAACTCGGCAGAGAGATAGGGCACACAGGAGTAACCTAGGCGAAATAAAAGATATCAATGCATGGAGCCGCGAAGTGGTCAGAGAAGTGGAGGAGGTCACAGAGACGATTGCTGATGAAAGCGAAGCAGGGGCACTAGACAGATATCTGCTTAACCTGTGGAAGCGAAAGAAGCAGTGGGAAGAGCAGCTTGGGGGCCGCACGTGGGACAGTGGACAAAGAAAAAGGATCCCCAACTCGGCAGAGAGATAGGGCGCACAGGCGTTACCTAGGAGAAATAAAGGATATCAATGCATGGAGCCGCGAAGTGGTCACAGAAGTGGAGGAGGTCACAGAGAAGGTGGCTCATGAAAGCGAAGCAGGGGCACTAGACAGACGTCTGCTTAACCTGTGGAAGCGAAAGAAGCAGTGGGAAGAGCAGCTTGGGGGCCGCACTTGGGACAGTGGGCTCCGAAAAAGGATCCCCAACTCGGCAGAGAGATAGGGCGCACAGGAGTAACCTAGGCGAAAAAAGGATATCAATGCATAGAGCTGCGAAGTGGTCACAGAAGTGGAGGAGGTCACAGAGACGGTTGCTGATGAAAGCGAAGCAGGGGCACTAGACAGACATCTGCTTAACCTGTGGAAGCGAAGGAAGAAGTGCGAAGAGCAGCTTGGGGGCCGCAAGTGGGAGAGTGGGCTCCGTAAAAGGATCCCCAACACGGCAGAGAGATAGGGCTCACAGGAGTAACCTAGGCGAAATAAAAGATATCAATGCATGGAGCCGCGAAGTGGTCAAAGAAGTGGAGGAGGTCACCGAGACGGTGGCTCATGAAAACGAAGCAGGAGCACTTGACAGACGTCTGCTTAACCTGTGGAAGCGAAAGAAGCAGTGGGAAGAGCAGCTTAGGGCTGCACATCGGACAGTGGGCTCCGAAAAAGGATCCCTAACTCGGCAGACAAATAGGGCGTCCAGGAGTAACCTAGGGGAATGAAGGATATCAATGCATGGAGCCGCGAAGTGGTCAGAGAAGTGGAGGAGGTCACAGAGACGATTGCTGATGAAAGCGAAGCAGGGGCACTAGACACATATCTGCTTAACCTGTGGAAGCGAAAGAAGAAGTGGGAAGAGCAGCTTGGGGGCCGCACGTGGGACAGTGGGCTCCGAGAAAGGATCCCCAACTCGACAGAGAGATAGGGCGCACAGGAGTGACCTAGGCGAAAAAAAGGATATCAATGCATAGAGCCGCGAAGTGGTCACAGAATTGGAGGAGGTCACAGAGACGGTTGCGGATGAAACCGAAACAGGGCTACTAGACAGAATCTGCTAAACCTGTGGAAGCGAAACAAGAAGTGGGAAGAGCAGCTTGGCGGCCGCACGTGGGACAGTGGGCTCCAAAAAAGATCCCCAACACGGCAGCGAGATAGGGCTCACAGGAGTAACCTACGCGAAATAAAGGATATCAATGCATAGAGCCGCGAAGTGGTCACAGAAGTGGAGCAGGTCACAGAGACGGTTGGTATGAAAGCGAAGCAGGGCCACTAGACAGATATCTGCTTAACCTGCGGAATCGAAAGCAGCAGTGGCAAGAGCAGCTTGGAGGCCGCACTTGGGACAGTGGGCTCCTAAAAACGATCCCTATCTCGGCAGACAGATAGAGCGCACAGGGGTAACCTAGGGGAATAAATGATATCAATGCATGGAGCCTCGAAGTGGTCACAGAAGTGGAGGAGGTCACAGAGACGGTGGCTCATGAAAGCGAAGCAGGGGCACTAGACAGACGTCTGCTTAACCTGTCGAAGCGAAAGAAGCAGTGGGAAGAGCAGCTTAGGGACTGCAAATCGCACAGTGGGCTCCGAAAAATGATCCCCAACTCGGCAGAGAGATAGGGCGCACAGGAGTAACCTAGACCAAATAAAGGATATCAATGCATAGAGCCGCGAAGTGGTCACAGAAGTGGAGGACGTCGCAGAGACGGTTGCTGATGAAAGCAAAGCAGGGGCACTAGACAGACGTCTGCTTAACCTGTGGAAGCGAAAGAAGCAGTAGGAAGAGCAGTTTGGGGGCCGCATGTGGGACAGTGCGCTCCGAAAAAGGATCCCGAACTCGGCAGAGAGATAGGGCGCACAGGAGTAACCTAGGCGAAATAAAGGATATCAATGCATGGAGCCACGAAGAGGTAACACAGAAGTGGAGGAGTTCACGGAGACGGTGGCTCATGAAAGCGAAGCAGGGGCACTAGACAGACGTCTGCTTAACCTGTCGAAGCGAAAGAAGCAGTGGGAAGAGCAGCTTAGGGACTGCAAATCGCACAGTGGGCTCCGAAAAATGATCCCCAACTCGGCAGAGAGATAGGGCGCACAGGAGTAACCTAGACCAAATAAAGGATATCAATGCATAGAGCCGCGAAGTGGTCACAGAAGTGGAGGACGTCGCAGAGACGGTTGCTGATGAAAGCAAAGCAGGGGCACTAGACAGACGTCTGCTTAACCTGTGGAAGCGAAAGAAGCAGTAGGAAGAGCAGTTTGGGGGCCGCATGTGGGACAGTGCGCTCCGAAAAAGGATCCCGAACTCGGCAGAGAGATAGGGCGCACAGGAGTAACCTAGGCGAAATAAAGGATATCAATGCATGGAGCCACGAAGTGGTCACAGAAGTGGAGGAGTTCACGGAGACGGTGGCTCATGAAAGCGAAGCAGGGGCATTAGACAGAAGTCTGCTTAACCTGTGGAAGCGAAAGAAGCAGTGGGAAGAGCAGCTTGGGGGCCGCATGTGGGACAGTGGGCTCCGAAAAAGGATCCCGAACTCGGCAGAGAGATAGGGCGCACAGGAGTAACCTAGGCGAAATAAAGGATATCAATGCATAAGGCCGCGAAGTGGTCACAGGATTGGAGCAGGTCACAGAGACGGTGGGTATGAAAGCGAAGAGGGGCCACTTGACAGATATTTGCTTAACCTGTGGAAGCGAAAGAAGCAGTGGCAAGAGCAGCTTAGGGGCCGCACGTCGGACAATGGGCTCCGATAAAGGATCCCTAACTCGGCAGACAGATAGGGCGCAAAGGAGTAACCTACGAGAAATAAAGGATATCAATGCATGGAGCCGCGAAGTGGTCACAGAAGTGGAGGAGGTCACCGAGACGGTGGCTGATGAGAGCGAATCAGGGGCACTAGACAGACGTCTGCTTAACCTGTGGAAGCGAAAGAAGCAGTGGGAAGAGCAGCTTAGGGCTGCTCATCGGACAGTGGGCTCCGAAAAGGGATCCCTAACTCGGCAGCCAAATAGGGCGCACAGGAGTAACCTAGTGGAATAAAGATCATCAATGCATGGAGCCGCGAAGCGGTCAGAGAAGTGGAGGAGGTCACAGAGACAGTGGCTGATGAAACCGAAGCAGGGGCACTAGATAGACTTCTGCTTGACATGTGAAAGCGAATGAAGCAGTGGGAAGAGCAGCTTGAGGGCCGCACGTGGGACAGTGGGCTCCGAAAAATTATTCCCAACTCGGCAGAGAGATAGGGCGCACAGGAGTAACCTAGTCGAAATAAAGGATATCAATGTATAGAGCCGTGAAGTGGTCACCGAAGTGGAGGACGTCTCAGAGACGGTTGCTGATGAAAGCGAAGCAGGGGCACTAGACAGACATCTGCTTAACCTGTGCAAGCGATAGAAGCAGTGGGAAGAGCAGCTTCGGGGCCGCACGTCGGACAGTGAGCTCCGAAAAAGAATCCTTCACTCGGCAGACAGATAGGGCGCACAGGAGTAACCTAGGAGAAATAAAGGATATCAATGTATAGAGCCGCGAAGTGGTCACCGAAGTGGAGGACGTCTCAGAGACGGTTGCTGATGAAAGCGAAGCAGGGGCACTAGACAGACATCTGCTTAACCTTTGCAAGCGATAGAAGCAGTGGGAAGAGCAGCTTCGGGGCCGCACGTCGGACAGTTAGCTCCGAAAAGGGATCCCTAACTCGGCAGACAGATAGGGCGCACAGGAGTAACCTAGGAGAAATAAAGGATATCAATGCATGAAGCCGTCAAGTGGTCACAGAAGCGAGGAGGTCACAGAGACGGTGGCTCATGACAGCGAAGCAGGGGCACTAGACAGACGTATGCTTAACCTGTGGAAGCGAAAGAAGCAGTGGGGAGAGCAGTTTGGGGGCCGCACGTGGGACAGTGGACAAAGAAAAAGGATCCCCAACTCGGCAGAGAGATAGGGCACAAAGGAGTAACCTAGGAGAAATAAAGGATATCAATGCATGGAGCCGCGGAGTGGTCACAGAAGTGGAGGAGGTCACGGAGACGGTGGCTCATGAAAGCGAAGCAGGGGCACTAGACAGACGTCTGCTTAACCTGTGGAAGCGAAAGAAGCAGTGGGAAGAGCAGCTTACGGGCCGCACGTCGGACAGTGGGCTTCGAAAAAGGATCCCAAACTCGGGAGACAGATAGGGCGCACAGGAGTAACCTAGGAGAAAGTAAGGATATCAATGCATGAAGCCGCGAAGTGGTCACAGAAGTGGGGGAGGTCACAGAGACGGTGGCTCATGAAAGCGAAGCAGGGCACTAGACAGACGTCTGCTTAACCTGTGGAGTAAAAAGAAGCAGTGAAAAGAGCATCTTAGGGGCCGCACGTGGGACAGTGGGCTTCGAAAAAGGATCCCTAACTCGTCAAAGAGGTAGGGCGCTCAGGTATAACCTAGGAGAAATAAAGGATATCAATGCATGGAGCCGCGAAGTGGTCACAGAAGTGGAGGAGGTCACGGAGACGGTGGCTCATAAAAGCGAAGCAGGGGCATTAGACAGACGTCTGCTTAACCTGTGGAAGCGAAAGAAGCAGTGGGAAGAGCAGCTTGGGGGCCGCACGTGGGACAGTGGAAAAAGAAAATGGATCCCCAACTCGGCAGAGAGATAGGGCGCACAGGAGTAACCTAGGAGAAATAAAGGATATCAATGCATGGAGCCGCGAAGGGGTCACAGAAGTGGAGGAGTTCACAGAGACGGTGGCTCATGAAAGCGAAGCAGGGGCACTAGACAGACGTCTGCTTAACCTGTGGAAGCGAAAGAAGCAGTGGGAAGAGCAGCTCGGGGGCCGCACTTAAGACAGTGGGCTCCGAAAAAGGATCCCCAACTCGGCAGAGAGATAGGGCGCACAGGAGTAACCTAGGCTAAAAAAAGGATATCAATGCATAGAGCCGCGGAGTGGTCACAGAAGTGGAGGAGGTCACAGAGACGGTTGCGGATGAAAGCGAAGCAGGGGCACTAGACAGACATCTGCTTAACCTGTGGAAGCGAAGGAAGAAGTGCGAAGAGCAGCTTGGGGGCCGCACGTGGGACAGTGGGCTCCGAAAAAGGATCCCCAACTCGGCAGAGAGATAGGGCTCACAGGAGTAACCTAGGCGAAATAAAAGATATCAATGCATGGAGCCGCGAAGTGGTCAAAGAAGTGGAGGAGGTTACCGAGACGGTGGCTCATGAAAACGAAGCAGGAGCACTCGACAGACGTCTGTTTAACCTGTGGAAGCGAAAGAAGCAGTGGGAAGAGCAGCTTAGGGCTGCACATCGGACAGTGGGCTCCGAAAAAGGATCCCCAACTCGGCAGAGAGATAGGGCTCACAGGAGTAACCTAGGCGAAATAAAAGATATCAATGCATGGAGCCGCGAAGTGGTCAGAGAAGTGGAGGAGGTCACAGAGACGATTGCTGATGAAAGCGAAGCAGGGGCACTAGACACATATCTGCTTAACCTGTGGAAGCGAAAGAAGAAGTGGGAAGAGCAGCTTGGGGGCCGCACGTGGGACAGTGGGCCCCGAGAAAGGATCCCCAACTCGGCAGAGAGATAGGGCGCACAGGAGTAACCTAGGCGAAATAAAGGATATCAATGCATAGAGCCGCGAAGTGGTCACAGAAGTGGAGCAGGTCACAGAGACGGTTGGTATGAAAGCGAAGCAGGGCCACTAGACAGATATCTGCTTAACCTGCGGAATCGAAAGAAGCAGTGGCAAGAGCAGCTTGGAGGCCGCACTTGGGACAGTGGGCTCCTAAAAACGATCCCTAACTCGGCAGACAGATAGGGCGCACAGGGGTAACCTAGGGGAATAAATGATATCAATGCATGGAGCCGCGAAGTGGTCACAGAAGTGGAGGAGGTCACAGAGACGGTGGCTCATGAAAGCGAAGCAGGGGCACTAGACAGACGTCTGCTTAACCTGTGGAAGCGAAAGAAGCAGTGGGAAGAGCAGCTTAGGGACTGCAAATCGCACAGTGGGCTCCGAAAAATGATCCCCAACTCGGCAGAGAGATAGGGCGCACAGGAGTAACCTAGACCGAATAAAGGATATGAATGCATGGAGCCGCGAAGTGGTCACAGAAGTGGAGGACGTCGCAGAGACGGTTGCTGATGAAAGCAAAGCAGGGGCACTAGACAGACGTCTGCTTAACCTGTGGAAGCGAAAGAAGCAGTAGGAAGAGCAGTTTGGGGGCCGCATGTTGGACAGTGGGCTCCGAAAAAGGATCCCGAACTCGGCAGAGAGATAGGGCGCACAGGAGTAACCTAGGCGAAATAAAGGATATCAATGCATGGAGCCGCGAAGTGGTCACAGAAGTGGAGGAGTTCACGGAGACGGTGGCTCATGAAAGCGAAGCAGGGGCATTAAACAGAAGTCTGCTTAACCTGTGGAAGCGAAAGAAGCAGTGGGAAGAGCAGCTTGGGGGCCGCATGTGGGACAGTGGGCTCCGAAAAAGGATCCCGAACTCGGCAGAGAGATAGGGCGCACAGGAGTAACCTAGGCAAAATAAAGAATATCAATGCATGGAGCCGCGAAGTGGTCACAGAAGTGGAGGAGGTCACAGAGACAGTGGCTCATGAAAGCGAAGCAGGGGCACTAGACAGACGTCTGCTTAACCTGTGGAGGCGAAAGAAGCAGTGAAAAGAGCATCTTAGGGGCCGCACGTCGGACAGTGGGCTTCGAAAAAGGATCCCTAACTCGTCAAAGAGGTAGGGCGCTCAGGTATAACCTAGGAGAAATAAAGGATATCAATGCATGGAGCCGCGAAGTGGTCACAGAAGTGGAGGAGGTCACGGAGACGGTGGCTCATAAAAGCGAAGCAGGGGCATTAGACAGACTGTCTGCTTAACCTGTGGAAGCGAAAGAAGCAGTGGGAAGAGCAGCTTGGGGGCCGCACGTGGGACAGTGGACAAAGAAAATGGATCCCCAACTCGGCAGAGAGATAGGGCGCACAGGAGTAACCTAGGCGAAAAAAAGGATATCAATGCATAGAGCCGCGGAGTGGTCACAGAAGTGGAGGAGGTCACAGAGACGGTTGCGGATGAAAGCGAAGCAGGGGCACTAGACAGACATCTGCTTAACCTGTGGAAGCGAAGGAAGAAGTGCGAAGAGCAGCTTGGGGGCCGCACGTGGGACAGTGGGCTCCGAAAAAGGATCCCCAACTCGGCAGAGAGATAGGGCGCACAGGAGTAACCTAGGCGAAATAAAGGATATCAATGCATGGAGCCGCGAAGTGGTCACAGAAGTGGAGGAGTTCACGGAGACGGTGGCTCATGAAAGCGAAGCAGGGGCATTAAACAGAAGTCTGCTTAACCTGTGGAAGCGAAAGAAGCAGTGGGAAGAGCAGCTTGGGGGCCGCATGTGGGACAGTGGGCTCCGAAAAAGGATCCCGAACTCGGCAGAGAGATAGGGCGCACAGGAGTAACCTAGGCAAAATAAAGAATATCAATGCATGGAGCCGCGAAGTGGTCACAGAAGTGGAGGAGGTCACAGAGACAGTGGCTCATGAAAGCGAAGCAGGGGCACTAGACAGACGTCTGCTTAACCTGTGGAGGCGAAAGAAGCAGTGAAAAGAGCATCTTAGGGGCCGCACGTCGGACAGTGGGCTTCGAAAAAGGATCCCTAACTCGTCAAAGAGGTAGGGCGCTCAGGTATAACCTAGGAGAAATAAAGGATATCAATGCATGGAGCCGCGAAGTGGTCACAGAAGTGGAGGAGGTCACGGAGACGGTGGCTCATAAAAGCGAAGCAGGGGCATTAGACAGACGTCTGCTTAACCTGTGGAAGCGAAAGAAGCAGTGGGAAGAGCAGCTTGGGGGCCGCACGTGGGACAGTGGACAAAGAAAATGGATCCCCAACTCGGCAGAGAGATAGGGCGCACAGGAGTAACCTAGGCGAAAAAAAGGATATCAATGCATAGAGCCGCGGAGTGGTCACAGAAGTGGAGGAGGTCACAGAGACGGTTGCGGATGAAAGCGAAGCAGGGGCACTAGACAGACATCTGCTTAACCTGTGGAAGCGAAGGAAGAAGTGCGAAGAGCAGCTTGGGGGCCGCACGTGGGACAGTGGGCTCCGAAAAAGGATCCCCAACTCGGCAGAGAGATAGGGCTCACAGGAGTAACCTAGGCGAAATAAAAGATATCAATGCATGGAGCCGCGAAGTGGTCAAAGAAGTGGAGGAGGTCACCGAGACGGTGGCTCATGAAAACGAAGCAGGAGCACTCGACAGACGTCTGTTTAACCTGTGGAAGCGAAAGAAGCAGTGGGAAGAGCAGCTTAGGGCTGCACATCGGACAGTGGGCTCCGAAAAAGGATCCCCAACTCGGCAGAGAGATAGGGCTCACAGGAGTAACCTAGGCGAAATAAAAGATATCAATGCATGGAGCCGCGAAGTGGTCAGAGAAGTGGAGGAGGTCACAGAGACGATTGCTGATGAAAGCGAAGCAGGGGCACTAGACAGATATCTGCTTAACCTGTGGAAGCGATAGAAGCAGTGGGAAGAGCAGCTTAGGGGCCGCACGTGGGACAGTGGGCTTCGAAAAAGGATCCCTAACTCGTCAAAGAGGTAGGGCGCTCAGGTATAACCTAGGAGAAATAAAGGATATCAATGCATGGAGCCGCGAAGTGGTCACAGAAGTGGAGGAGGTCACGGAGACGGTGGCTCATGAAAGCGAAACAGGGGCATTAGACAGACGTCTGCTTAACCTGTGAAAGCGAAAGAAGCAGTGGGAAGAGCAGCTTGGGGGCCGCACGTGGGACAGTGGACAAAGAAAAAGGATCCCCAACTCGGCAGAGAGATAGGGCGCACAGGAGTTAACTAGGAGAAATAAAGGATATCAATGCATGAAGCCGCGAAGTGGTCACAGAAGTGGAGGAGGTCACAGAGACGGTGGCTCATGAAAGCGAAGCAGGGGCACTAGACAGACGTCTGCTTAACCTGTGGAAGCGAAAGAAGCAGTGGGAAGAGCAGCTTAGGGACTGCAAATCGCACAGTGGGCTCCGAAAAATGATCCCCAACTCGGCAGAGAGATAGGGCGCACCGGAGTAACCTAGACCGAATAAAGGATATGAATGCATGGAGCCGCGAAGTGGTCACAGAAGTGGAGGACGTCGCAGAGACGGTTGCTGATGAAAGCAAAGCAGGGGCACTAGACAGACGTCTGCTTAACCTGTGGAAGCGAAAGAAGCAGTAGGAAGAGCAGTTTGGGGGCCGCATGTTGGACAGTGGGCTCCGAAAAAGGATCCCGAACTCGGCAGAGAGATAGGGCGCACAGGAGTAACCTAGGCGAAATAAAGGATATCAATGCACGGAGCCGCGAAGTGGTCACAGAAGTGGAGGAGTTCACGGAGACGGTGGCTCATGAAAGCGAAGCAGGGGCATTAAACAGAAGTCTGCTTAACCTGTGGAAGCGAAAGAAGCAGTGGGAAGAGCAGCTTGGGGGCCGCATGTGGGACAGTGGGCTCCGAAAAAGGATCCCGAACTCGGCAGAGAGATAGGGCGCACAGGAGTAACCTAGGCAAAATAAAGAATATCAATGCATGGAGCCGCGAAGTGGTCACAGAAGTGGAGGAGGTCACAGAGACAGTGGCTCATGAAAGCGAAGCAGGGGCACTAGACAGACGTCTGCTTAACCTGTGGAGGCGAAAGAAGCAGTGAAAAGAGCATCTTAGGGGCTGCACGTGGGACAGTGGGCTTCCAAAAAGGATCCCTAACTCGGCAAAGAGGTAGGGCGCTGAGGTATAACCTAGGAGAAATAAAGGATATCAATGCATGGAGCCGCGAAGTGGTCACAGAAGTGTATGAGTTCACGGAGACGGTGGCTCATGAAAGCGAAGCAGGGGCATTAGACACAAGTCTGCTTAACCTGTGGAAGCGAAAGAAGCTGTGGGAAGAGCAGCTAGGAGGCCGCACTTGGCACAGTGGGCTCCGAAAAAGGATCCCGAACTCGGCAGAGAGATAGGGCGCACAGGAGTAACCTAGGCGAAATAAAGGATATCAATGCATAGAGCCGCGAAGTGGTCACAGGATTGGAGCAGGTCACAGAGACGGTGGGTATGAAAGCGAAGAGGGGCCACTTGACAGATATTTGCTTAACCTGTGGAAGCGAAAGAAGCAGTGGCAAGAGCAGCTTAGGGGCCGCACGTCGGACAATGGGCTCCGAAAAAGGATCCCTAACTCGTCAGACAGATAGGGCGCAAAGGAGTAACCTACGAGAAATAAAGGATATCAATGCATGGAGCCCTGAAGTGGTCACAGAAGTGGAGGAGGTCACCGAGACGGTGGGTGATGAAAGCGAAGCAGGGGCACTAGACAGACGTCTGCTTAACCTGTGGAAGCGAAAGTAGCAGTGGGAAGAGCAGCTTAGGGCTGCTCATCGGACAGTGGGCTCCGAAAAGGGATCCCTAACTCGGCAGCCAAATAGGGCGCGCAGGAGTAATCTAGTGGAATAAAGGTCATCAATGCATGGAGCCGCGAAGTGGTCAGAGAAGTGGAGGAGGTCACAGAGACAGTGGCTGATGAAACCGAAGCAGGGGCACTAGACAGACTTCTGCTTGACATGTGAAAGCGAATGAAGCAGTGGGAAGAGCAGCTTGAGGGCCGCACGTGGGACAGTGGGCTCCGAAAAATTATTCCCAACTCGGCAGAGAGATAGGGCGCACAGGAGTAACCTAGTCGAAATAAAGGATATCAATGTATAGAGCCGCGAAGTGGTCACCGAAGTGGAGGACGTCTCAGAGACGGTTGCTGATGAAAGCGAAGCAGGGGCACTAGACAGACATCTGCTTAACCTGTGCAAGCGATAGAAGCAGTGGGAAGAGCAGCTTCGGGGCCGCACGTCGGACAGTGAGCTCCGAAAAAGGATCCCTAACTCGGCAGACCGATAGGGCGCACAGGAGTAACCTAGGAGAAATAAAGGATATCAATGTATAGAGCCGCGATGTGGTCACCGAAATGGAGGACGTCTCAGAGACGGTTGCTGATGAAAGCGAAGCAGGGGCACTAGACAGACATCTGCTTAACCTGTGCAAGCGATAGAAGCAGTTGAAGAGCAGCTTCGGGGCCGCACGTCGGACAGTTAGCTCCGAAAAAGGATCCCTAACTCGGCAGACAGATAGGGCGCACAGGAGTAACCTAGGAGAAATAAAGGATATCAATGCATGAAGCCGTCAAGTGGTCACAGAAGCGAGGAGGTCACAGAGACGGTGGCTCATGACAGCGAAGCAGGGGCACTAGACAGACGTCTGCTTAACCTGTGGAAGCGAAAGAAGCAGTGGAGAGAGCAGTTTGGGGGCCGCACGTGGGACAGTGGACAAAGAAAAAGGATCCCCAACTCGGCAGAGAGATAGGGCACAAAGGAGTAACCTAGGAGAAATAAAGGATATCAATGCATGGAGCCGCGGAGTGGTCACAGAAGTGGAGGAGGTCACGGAGACGGTGGCTCATGAAAGCGAAGCAGGGGCACAAGACAGACGTCTGCTTAACCTGTGGAAGCGAAAGAAGCAGTGGGAAAAGCAGCTTGGGGGCCGCACGTGGAACTGTGGTCAAAAAAAGGATCCCTATCTCGGCAGAGAGATAGGGCGCTCAGGAGTAACCTAGGAGAAATAAAGAATATAAATGCATAGAGCCGCGAAGCGGTCACAGAAGTGGAGGAGGTCACTGAGATGGTGGCTCATGAAAGCGATGCAGGGGCACTAGACAGATATCTGCTTAACCTGTGGAAGCGAAAGAAGCAGTGGGAAGAGCAGCTTGGGGGCCGCACGTGGGACAGTGAGCTCCGAAAAAGGATCCCAAACTCGGCAGACAGATAGGGCGCACAGGAGTAACCTAGGAGAAATAAAGGATATCAATGCATGGAGCCGCGAAGTGGTCACAGAAGTGGAGGAGGTCACAGAGACGGTGGCTCATGAATGCGAAGCAGGGGCACTAGACAGACGTCTGCTTAACCTGTGGAAGCGAAAGAAGCAGTGGGAAGAGCAGCTTGGGGGACGCACGTGGGACAGTGGACAAAGAAAAAGGTTCCCCAACTCGGCAGAGAGATAGAGCGCACAGGAGTAACCTAGGAGAAATAAAGGATATCAATGCATGGAGCCGCGATGTGGTCACAGAAGTGGAGGAGGTCACACACACGGTGGCTCATGAAAGCGAAGCAGGGGCACTAGACAGACGACTGCTTAACCTGTGGAAGCGAAAGAAGCAGTGGGAAGAGCAGCTTCGGGGCCGCACGTCGGACAGTTAGCTCCGAAAAGGGATCCCTAACTCGGCAGACAGATAGGGCGCACAGGAGTAACCTAGGAGAAATAAAGGATATCAATGCATGAAGCCGTCAAGTGGTCACAGAAGCGAGGAGGTCACAGAGACGGTGGCTCATGACAGCGAAGCAGGGGCACTAGACAGACGTCTGCTTAACCTGTGGAAGCGAAAGAAGCAGTGGGGAGAGCAGTTTGGGGGCCGCACGTGGGACAGTGGACAAAGAAAAAGGATCCCCAACTCGGCAGAGAGATAGGGCACAAAGGAGTAACCTAGGAGAAATAAAGGATATCAATGCATGGAGCCGCGGAGTGGTCACAGAAGTGGAGGAGGTCACGGAGACGGTGGCTCATGAAAGCGAAGCAGGGGCACTAGACAGACGTCTGCTTAACCTGTGGAAGCGAAAGAAGCAGTGGGAAGAGCAGCTTAGGGCTGCACATCGGACAGTGGGCTCCGAAAAAGGATCCCCAACTCGGCAGAGAGATAGGGCTCACAGGAGTAACCTAGGCGAAATAAAAGATATCAATGCATGGAGCCGCGAAGTGGTCAGAGAAGTGGAGGAGGTCACAGAGACGATTGCTGATGAAAGCGAAGCAGGGGCACTAGACAGATATCTGCTTAACCTGTGGAAGCGAAAGAAGCAGTGGGAAGAGCAGCTTAGGGGCCGCACGTGGGACAGTGGGCTTCGAAAAAGGATCCCTAACTCGTCAGAGAGGTAGGGCGCTCAGGTATAACCTAGGAGAAATAAAGGATATCAATGCATGGAGCCGCGAAGTGGTCACAGAAGTGGAGGAGGTCATGGAGACGGTGGCTCATGAAAGCGAAACAGGGGCATTAGACAGACGTCTGCTTAACCTGTGAAAGCGAAAGAAAGAGTGGGAAGAGCAGCTTGGGGGCCGCACGTGGGACAGTGGACAAAGAAAAAGGATCCCCAACTCGGCAGAGAGATAGGGCGCACAGGAGTTACCTAGGAGAAATAAAGGATATCAATGCATGAAGCCGCGAAGTGGTCACAGAAGTGGAGGAGGTCACAGAGACGGTGGCTCATGAAAGCGAAGCAGGGGCACTAGACAGACGTCTGCTTAACCTGTGGAAGCGAAAGAAGCATTGGGAAGAGCAGCTTGGGGGCCGCACTTGGGACAGTGGGCTCCGAAAAAGGATCCCCAACTCGGCAGAGAGATAGGGCGCACAGGAGTAACCTAGGCGAAAAAAGGATATCAATGCATAGAGCCGCGAAGTGGTCACAGAAGTGGAGGAGGTCACAGAGACGGTTGCTGATGAAAGCGAAGCAGAACACTAGACAGACATCTGCTTAACCTGTGGAAGCGAAGGAAGAAGTGCGAAGAGCAGCTTGGGGGCCGCACGTGGGAGATTGGGCTCCGAAAAAGGATCCCCAACTCGGCAGAGAGATAGGGCTCACAGGAGTAACCTAGGCGAAATAAAAGATATCAATGCATGGAGCCGCGAAGTGGTCAAAGAAGTGGAGGAGGTCACCGAGACGGTGGCTCATGAAAACGAAGCAGGAGCACTTGACAGACGTCTGCTTAACCTGTGGAAGCGAAAGAAGCAGTGGGAAGAGCAGCTTAGGGCTGCACATCGGACAGTGGGCCCCGAGAAAGGATCCCCAACTCGGCAGAGAGATAGGGCGCACAGGAGTAACCTAGGCGAAATAAAGGATATCAATGCATAGAGCCGCGAAGTGGTCACAGAAGTGGAGCAGGTCACAGAGACGGTTGGTATGAAAGCGAAGCAGGGCCACTAGACAGATATCTGCTTAACCTGCGGAATCGAAACAAGCAGTGGCAAGAGCAGCTTGGAGGCCGCACTTGGGACAGTGGGCTCCTAAAAACGATCCCTAACTCGGCAGACAGATAGGGCGCACAGGGGTAACCTAGGGGAATAAATGATATCAATGCATGGAGCCGCGAAGTGGTCACAGAAGAGGAGGAGGTCACAGAGACGGTGGCTCATGAAAGCGAAGCAGGGGCACTAGACAGACGTCTGCTGAACCTGTGGAAGCGAAAGAAGCAGTGGGAAGAGCAGCTTAGGGACTGCAAATCGCACAGTGGGCTCCGAAAAATGGTCCCCAACTCGGCAGAGAGATAGGGCGCACAGGAGTAACCTAGACCGAATAAAGGATATGAATGCATAGAGCCGCGAAGTGGTCACAGAAGTGGAGGACGTCGCAGAGACGGTTGCTGATGAAAGCAAAGCAGGGGCACTAGACAGACGTCTGCTTAACCTGTGGAAGCGAAAGAAGCAGTAGGAAGAGCAGTTTGGGGGCCGCATGTTGGACAGTGGGCTCCGAAAAAGGATCCCGAACTCGGCAGAGAGATAGGGCGCACAGGAGTAACCTAGGCGAAATAAAGGATATCAATGCATGGAGCCGCGAAGTGGTCACAGAAGTGGAGGAGTTCACGGAGACGGTGGCTCATGAAAGCGAAGCAGGGGCATTAGACAGAAGTCTGCTTAACCTGTGGAAGCGAAAGAAGCAGTGGGAAGAGCAGCTTGGGGGCCGCATGTGGGACAGTGGGCTCCGAAAAAGGATCCCGAACTCGGCAGAGAGATAGGGCGCACAGGAGTAACCTAGGCGAAATAAAGAATATCAATGCATGGAGCCGCGAAGTGGTCACAGAAGTGGAGGTGGTCACCGAGACGGTGGCTCATGAAAACGAAGCAGGAGCACTTGACAGACGTCTGCTTAACCTGTGGAAGCGAAAGAAGCAGTGGGAAGAGCAGCTTAGGGCTGCACATCGGACAGTGGGCTCTGAAAAAGGATCCCTAACTCGGCAGACAAATAGGGCGTCCAGGAGTATCCTAGGGGAATAAAGGATATCAATGCATGGAGCCGCGAAGTGGTCAGAGAAGTGGAGGAGGTCACAGAGACGATTGCTGATGAAAGCGAAGCAGGGGCACTAGACAGATATCTGCTTAACCTGTGGAAGCGAAAGAAGCAGTGGGAAGAGCAGCTTAGGGGCCGTACGTGGGACAGTGGGCTTCGAAAAAGGATCCCTAACTCGTCAAAGAGGTAGGGCGCTCAGGTATAACCTAGGAGAAATAAAGGATATCAATGCATGGAGCCGCGAAGTGGTCACAGAAGTGGAGGAGGTCATGGAGACGGTGGCTCATGAAAGCGAAGCAGGGGCACTAGACAGACGTCTGCTTAACCTGTGGAAGCGAAAGAAGCATTGGGAAGAGCAGCTTGGGGGCCGCACTTGGGACAGTGGGCTCCGAAAAAGGATCCCCAACTCGGCAGAGAGATAGGGCGCACAGGAGTAACCTAGGCGAAAAAAGGATATCAATGCATAGAGCCGCGAAGTGGTCACAGAAGTGGAGGAGGTCACAGAGACGGTTGCTGATGAAAGCGAAGCAGAACACTAGACAGACATCTGCTTAACCTGTGGAAGCGAAGGAAGAAGTGCGAAGAGCAGCTTGGGGGCCGCACGTGGGAGATTGGGCTCCGAAAAAGGATCCCCAACTCGGCAGAGAGATAGGGCTCACAGGAGTAACCTAGGCGAAATAAAAGATATCAATGCATGGAGCCGCGAAGTGGTCAGAGAAGTGGAGGAGGTCACAGAGACGATTGCTGATGAAAGCGAAGCAGGGGCACTAGACAGATATCTGCTTAACCTGTGGAAGGGAAAGAAGCAGTGGGAAGAGCAGCTTAGGGGCCGCACGTGGGACAGTGGGCTTCGAAAAAGGATCCCTAACTCGTCAAAGAGGTAGGGCGCTCAGGTATAACCTAGGAGAAATAAAGGATATCAATGCATGGAGCCGCGAAGTGGTCACAGAAGTGGAGGAGGTCATGGAGACGGTGGCTCATGAAAGCGAAACAGGGGCATTAGACAGACGTCTGCTTAACCTGTGAAAGCGAAATAAAGAGTGGGAAGAGCAGCTTGGGGGCCGCACGTGGGACAGTGGACAAAGAAAAAGGATCCCCAACTCGGCAGAGAGATAGGGCGCACAGGAGTTACCTAGGAGAAATAAAGGATATCAATGCATGCAGCCGCGAAGTGGTCACAGAAGTGGAGGAGGTCACAGAGACGGTGGCTCATGAAAGCGAAGCAGGGGCACTAGACAGACGTCTGCTTAACCTGTGGAAGCGAAAGAAGCATTGGGAAGAGCAGCTTGGGGGCCGCACTTGGGACAGTGGGCTCCGAAAAAGGATCCCCAACTCGGCAGAGAGATAGGGCGCACAGGAGTAACCTAGGCGAAAAAAGGATATCAATGCATAGAGCCGCGAAGTGGTCACAGAAGTGGAGGAGGTCACAGAGACGGTTGCTGATGAAAGCGAAGCAGAACACTAGACAGACATCTGCTTAACCTGTGGAAGCGAAGGAAGAAGTGCGAAGAGCAGCTTGGGGGCCGCACGTGGGAGATTGGGCTCCGAAAAAGGATCCCCAACTCGGCAGAGAGATAGGGCTCACAGGAGTAACCTAGGCGAAATAAAAGATATCAATGCATGGAGCCGCGAAGTGGTCAAAGAAGTGGAGGAGGTCACCGAGACGGTGGCTCATGAAAACGAAGCAGGAGCACTTGACAGACGTCTGCTTAACCTGTGGAAGCGAAAGAAGCAGTGGGAAGAGCAGCTTAGGGCTGCACATCGGACAGTGGGCCCCGAGAAAGGATCCCCAACTCGGCAGAGAGATAGGGCGCACAGGAGTAACCTAGGCGAAATAAAGGATATCAATGCATAGAGCCGCGAAGTGGTCACAGAAGTGGAGCAGGTCACAGAGACGGTTGGTATGAAAGCGAAGCAGGGCCACTAGACAGATATCTGCTTAACCTGCGGAATCGAAACAAGCAGTGGCAAGAGCAGCTTGGAGGCCGCACTTGGGACAGTGGGCTCCTAAAAACGATCCCTAACTCGGCAGACAGATAGGGCGCACAGGGGTAACCTAGTGGAATAAATGATATCAATGCATGGAGCCGCGAAGTGGTCACAGAAGAGGAGGAGGTCACAGAGACGGTGGCTCATGAAAGCGAAGCAGGGGCACTAGACAGACGTCTGCTTAACCTGTGGAAGCGAAAGAAGCAGTGGGAAGAGCAGCTTAGGGACTGCAAATCGCACAGTGGGCTCCGAAAAATGATCCCCAACTCGGCAGAGAGATAGGGCGCACAGGAGTAACCTAGACCGAATAAAGGATATGAATGCATAGAGCCGCGAAGTGGTCACAGAAGTGGAGGACGTCGCAGAGACGGTTGCTGATGAAAGCAAAGCAGGGGCACTAGACAGACGTCTGCTTAACCTGTGGAAGCGAAAGAAGCAGTAGGAAGAGCAGTTTGGGGGCCGCATGTTGGACAGTGGGCTCCGAAAAAGGATCCCGAACTCGGCAGAGAGATAGGGCGCACAGGAGTAACCTAGGCGAAATAAAGGATATCAATGCATGGAGCCGCGAAGTGGTCACAGAAGTGGAGGAGTTCACGGAGACGGTGGCTCATGAAAGCGAAGCAGGGGCATTAGACAGAAGTCTGCTTAACCTGTGGAAGCGAAAGAAGCAGTGGGAAGAGCAGCTTGGGGGCCGCATGTGGGACAGTGGGCTCCGAAAAAGGATCCCGAACTCGGCAGAGAGATAGGGCGCACAGGAGTAACCTAGGCGAAATAAAGAATATCAATGCATGGAGCCGCGAAGTGGTCACAGAAGTGGAGGAGGTCACCGAGACGGTGGCTCATGAAAACGAAGCAGGAGCACTTGACAGACGTCTGCTTAACCTGTGGAAGCGAAAGAAGCAGTGGGAAGAGCAGCTTAGGGCTGCACATCGGACAGTGGGCTCCGAAAAAGGATCCCTAACTCGGCAGACAAATAGGGCGTCCAGGAGTATCCTAGGGGAATAAAGGATATCAATGCATGGAGCCGCGAAGTGGTCACAGAAGTGGAGGAGGTCACAGAGACGATTGCTGATGAAAGCGAAGCAGGGGCACTAGACACATATCTGCTTAACCTGTGGAAGCGAAAGAAGAAGTGGCAAGAGCAGCTTGGGGGCCGCACGTGGGACAGTGGGCCCCGAGAAAGGATCCCCAACTCGGCAGAGAGATAGGGCGCACAGGAGTAACCTAGGCGAAATAAAGGATATCAATGCATAGAGCCGCGAAGTGGTCACAGAAGTGGAGCAGGTCACAGAGACGGTTGGTATGAAAGCGAAGCAGGGCCACTAGACAGATATCTGCTCAACCTGCGGAATCGAAAGAAGCAGTGGCAAGAGCAGCTTGGAGGCCGCACTTGGGACAGTGGGCTCCTAAAAACGATCCCTAACTCGGCAGACAGATAGGGCGCACAGGGGTAACCTAGGGGAATAAATGATATCAATGCATGGAGCCGCGAAGTGGTCACAGAAGTGGAGGAGGTCACAGAGACGGTGGCTCATGAAAGCGAAGCAGGGGCACTAGACAGACGTCTGCTTAACCTGTGGAAGCGAAAGAAGCAGTGGGAAGAGCAGCTTAGGGGCTGCAAATCGCACAGTGGGCTCCGAAAAATGATCCCCAACTCGGCAGAGAGATAGGGCGCACAGGAGTAACCTAGACCGAATAAAGGATATGAATGCATAGAGCCGCGAAATGGTCACAGAAGTGGAGGACGTCGCAGAGACGGTTGCTGATGAAAGCAAAGCAGGGGCACTAGACAGACGTCTGCTTAACCTGTGGAAGCGAAAGAAGCAGTAGGAAGAGCAGTTTGGGGGCCGCATGTTGGACAGTGGGCTCCGAAAAAGGATCCCGAACTCGGCAGAGAGATAGGGCGCACAGGAGTAACCTAGGCGAAATAAAGGATATCAATGCATGGAGCCGCGAAGTGGTCACAGAAGTGGAGGAGTTCACGGAGACGGTGGCTCATGAAAGCGAAGCAGGGGCATTAGACAGAAGTCTGCTTAACCTGTGGAAGCGAAAGAAGCAGTGGGAAGAGCAGCTTGGGGGCCGCATGTGGGACAGTGGGCTCCGAAAAAGGATCCCGAATTCGGCAGAGAGATAGGGCGCACAGGAGTAACCTAGGCGAAATAAAGAATATCAATGCATGGAGCCGCGAAGTGGTCACAGAAGTGGAGGAGGTCACAGAGACAGTGGCTCATGAAAGCGAAGCAGGGGCACTAGACAGACGTCTGCTTAACCTGTGGAGGCGAAAGAAGCAGTGAAAAGAGCATCTTAGGGGCCGCACGTGGGACAGTGGGCTTCCAAAAAGGATCCCTAACTCGGCAAAGAGGTAGGGCGCTGAGGTATAACCTAGGAGAAATAAAGGATATCAATGCATGGAGCCGCGAAGTGGTCACAGAAGTGTATGAGTTCACGGAGACGGTGGCTCATGAAAGCGAAGCAGGGGCATTAGACACAAGTCTGCTTAACCTGTGGAAGCGAAAGAAGCTGTGGGAAGAGCAGCTGGGAGGCCGCACTTGGGACAGTGGGCTCCGAGAAAGGATCCCGAACTCGGCAGAGAGATAGGGCGCACAGGAGTAACCTAGGCGAAATAAAGGATATCAATGCATAGAGCCGCGAAGTGGTCACAGGATTGGAGCAGGTCACAGAGACGGTGGGTATGAAAGCGAAGAGGGGCCACTTGACAGATATTTGCTTAACCTGTGGAAGCGAAAGAAGCAGTGGCAAGAGCAGCTTAGGGGCCGCACGTCGGACAATGGGCTCCGAAAAAGGATCCCTAACTCGTCAGACAGATAGGGCGCAAAGGAGTAACCTACGAGAAATAAAGGATATCAATGCATGGAGCCCTGAAGTGGTCACAGAAGTGGAGGAGGTCACCGAGACGGTGGGTGATGAAAGCGAAGCAGGGGCACTAGACAGACGTCTGCTTAACCTGTGGAAGCGAAAGTAGCAGTGGGAAGAGCAGCTTAGGGCTGCTCATCGGACAGTGGGCTCCGAAAAGGGATCCCTAACTCGGCAGCCAAATAGGGCGCGCAGGAGTAACCTAGTGGAATAAAGGTCATCAATGCATGGAGCCGCGAAGTGGTCAGAGAAGTGGAGGAGGTCACAGAGACAGTGGCTGATGAAACCGAAGCAGGGGCACTAGACAGACTTCTGCTTGACATGTGAAAGCGAATGAAGCAGTGGGAAGAGCAGCTTGAGGGCCGCACGTGGGACAGTGGGCTCCGAAAAATTATTCCCAACTCGGCAGAGAGATAGGGCGCACAGGAGTAACCTAGTCGAAATAAAGGATATCAATGTATAGAGCCGCGAAGTGGTCACCGAAGTGGAGGACGTCTCAGAGACGGTTGCTGATGAAAGCGAAGCAGGGGCACTAGACAGACATCTGCTTAACCTGTGCAAGCGATAGAAGCAGTGGGAAGAACAGCTTCGGGGCCGCACGTCGGACAGTGAGCTCCGAAAAAGGATCCCTAACTCGGCAGACAGATAGGGCGCACAGGAGTAACCTAGGAGAAATAAAGGATATCAATGTATAGAGCCGCGAAGTGGTCACCGAAATGGAGGACGTCTCAGAGACGGTTGCTGATGAAAGCGAAGCAGGGGCACTAGACAGACATCTGCTTAACCTGTGCAAGCGATAGAAGCAGTTGAAGAGCAGCTTCGGGGCCGCACGTCGGACAATTAGCTCCGAAAAAGGATCCCTAACTCGGCAGACAGATAGGGCGCACAGGAGTAACCTAGGAGAAATAAAGGATATCAATGCATGAAGCCGTCAAGTGGTCACAGAAGCGAGGAGGTCACAGAGACGGTGGCTCATGACAGCGAAGCAGGGGCACTAGACAGACGTCTGCTTAACCTGTGGAAGCGAAAGAAGCAGTGGAGAGAGCAGTTTGGGGGCCGCACGTGGGACAGTGGACAAAAAAAAAGGATCCCCAACTCGGCAGAGAGATAGGGCACAAAGGAGTAACCTAGGAGAAATAAAGGATATCAATGCATGGAGCCGCGGAGTGGTCACAGAAGTGGAGGAGGTCACGGAGACGGTGGCTCATGAAAGCGAAGCAGGGGCACAAGACAGACGTCTGCTTAACCTGTGGAAGCGAAAGAAGCAGTGGGAAAAGCAGCTTGGGGGCCGCACGTGGAACTGTGGACAAAAAAAGGATCCCTATCTCGGCAGAGAGATAGGGCGCTCAGGAGTAACCTAGGAGAAATAAAGAATATAAATGCATAGAGCCGCGAAGCGGTCACAGAAGTGGAGGAGGTCACTGAGATGGTGGCTCATGAAAGCGATGCAGGGGCACTAGACAGATATCTGCTTAACCTGTGGAAGCGAAAGAAGCAGTGGGAAGAGCAGCTTGGGGGCCGCACGTGGGACAGTGAGCTCCGAAAAAGGATCCCAAACTCGGCAGACAGATAGGGCGCACAGGAGTAACCTAGGAGAAATAAAGGATATCAATGCATGGAGCCGCGAAGTGGTCACAGAAGTGGAGGAGGTCACAGAGACGGTGGCTCATGAATGCGAAGCAGGGGCACTAGACAGACGTCTGCTTAACCTGTGGAAGCGAAAGAAGCAGTGGGAAGAGCAGCTTGGGGGACGCACGTGGGACAGTGGACAAAGAAAAAGGATCCCCAACTCGGCAGAGAGATAGAGCGCACAGGAGTAACCTAGGAGAAATAAAGGATATCAATGCATGGAGCCGCGAAGTGGTCACAGAAGTGGAGGAGGTCACACACACGGTGGCTCATGAAAGCGAAGCAGGGGCACTAGACAGACGACTGCTTAACCTGTGGAAGCGAAAGAAGCAGTGGGAAGAGCAGCTTGGGGGCCGCACTTGGGACAGTGGGCTCCGAAAAAGGATCCCCAACTCGGCAGAGAGATAGGGCGCACAGGAGTAACCTAGGCGAAATAAAGGATATCAATGTATGGAGCCGCGAAGTGGTCAAGGAAGTGCAGGAGGTCACCTTGACGGTGGCTCATGAAAGCGAAGCAGGGGCACTAGACAGACGTCTGCTTAACCTGTGGAAGCGAAAGAAGCAGTGCGAAGAGCAGCTTAGGGCTGCACATCGGACAGTGGGCTCCGAAAAAGGATCCCTAACTCGGCAGACAAATAGGGCCCCCAGGAGTAACCTAGGGGAATAAAGGATATCAATGCATGGAGCCGCGAAGTGGTCAGAGAAGTGGAGGAGGTCACAGAGACGATTGCTGATGAAAGCGAAGCAGGGGCACTAGACACACATCTGCTTAACCTGTGGAAGCGAAAGAAGAAGTGGGAAGAGCAGCTTGGGGGCCGCACGTGGGACAGTGGGCTCCGAGAAAGGATCCCCAACTCGGCAGAGAGATAGGGCGCACAGGAGTAACCTAGGCGAAAAAAAGGATATCAATTCATCGAGCCGCGATGTGGTCACAGAGGTGGAGGAGGTCACAGAGACGGTTCCTGATGCAAGCGAAGCAGGGCCACTAGACAGACATCTGCTTAAGCTGTGGAAGCGAAACAAGAAGTGGGAAGAGCAGCTTGGCGGCCGCACGTGGGACAGTGGGCTCCGAAAAAGGATCCCCAACTCGGCAGAGAGATAGGGCGCACAGGAGTAACCTAGACCAAATAAAGGATATCAATGCATAGAGCCGCGAAGTGGTCACAGAAGTGGAGGACGTCGCAAAGACGGTTGCTGATGAAAGCGAGGCAGGGGCACTAGACAGACGTCTGCTTAACCTGTGGAAGCGAAAGAAGCAGTGAAAAGAGCATCTTAGTGGGCGCACGTGGGACAGTGGGCTTCGAAAAAGGATCCCTAACTCGGCAGAAAATTAGGGCGCTCATGGGTAACCTAGGAGAAATAAAGGATATCAATGCATGGAGCCGCGAAGTGGTCACAGAATTGGAGGAGGTCACGGAGACAGTGGCTCATGAAAGCCAAGCAGGGACAATAGACAGAAGTCTGCTTAACCTGTGGAAGCGAAAGAAGCAGTAGGAAGAGCAGTTTGGGGGCCGCACGTGGGACAGTGGACAAAGAATAAGGATCCCTAACTCGGCAAAGAGGTAGGGCGCTGAGGTATAACCTAGGAGAAATAAAGGATATCAATGCATGGAGCCGCGAAGTGGTCACAGAAGTGGAGGAGTTCACGGAGACGGTGGCTCATGAAAGCGAAGCAGGGGCATTAGACAGAAGTCTGCTTAACCTGTGGAAGCGAAAGAAGCAGTAGGAAGAGCAGCTTGGGGGCCGCATTTGGGACAGTGGCCTCCGAAAAAGGATCCCGAACTCGGCAGAGAGATAGGGCGCACAAGAGTAACCTAGGCGAAATAAAGGATATCAATGCATGGAGCCGCGAAGTGGTCACAGAAGTGGAGGAGGTCGCAGAGACGGTGGCTCATGAAAGCGAAGCAGGGGCACTAGACAGACGTCTGCTTAACCTGTGGAAGCGAAAGAAGCAGTGGGAAGAGCAGCTTGAAGGCCGCACTTGGGACAGTGGGCTCCGAAAAAGGATCCCGAACTCGGCAGAGAGATAGGGCGCACAGGAGTAACCTAGGCGAAATAAAGGATAACAATGCATGGAGCCGCGAAGTGGTCACAGAAGTGGAGGAGGTCACAGAGACGGTGGCTCATGAAAGAGAAACAGGGGCACTAGACAGACGTCTGCTTAACCTGTGGAGGCGAAATAATTAGTGAAAAGAGCATCTTAGGGGCCGCACGTGGGACAGTGGGCTTCCAAAAAGGATCCCTAACTCGGCAAAGAGGTAGGGCGCTGAGGTATAACCTAGGAGAAATAAAGGATATCAATGCATGGAGCCGCGAAGTGGTCACAGAAGTGGAGGAGTTCACGGAGACGGTGGCTCATGAAAGCGAAGCAGGGGCATTAGACAGAAGTCTGCTTAACCTGTGGAAGCGAAAGTAGCAGTGGGAAGAGCAGCTTGGAGGCCGCACTTGGGAAAGTGGGCTCCGAAAAAGGATCCCGAACTCGGCAGATAGGGCGCACAGGAGTAACCTAGGCGAAATAAAGGATATCAACGCATAGAGCCCCGAAGTGGTCACAGAAGTGGAGGAGGTCACAGAGACTGTGGCTCATGAAAGCGAAGCAGGGGCACTAGACAGACGTCTGCTTAACCTGTGGAGGTGAAAGAAGCAGTGAAAAGAGCATCTTATGGGCCGCACGTGGGACCGTGGGCTTCGAAAAAGGATCCCTAACTCGGCAAAGAGGTAGGGCGCTGAGGTATAACCTAGGCGAAATAGAGGATATCAATGCATGGAGCCGCGAAGTGGTCACAGAAGTGGAGGAGTTCACGGAGACGGTGGCTCATGAAAGCGAAGCAGGGGCATTAGACAGAAGTCAGCTTAACCTGTGGAAGCGAAAGAAGCAGTGAGAAGAGCAGCTTGGAGGCCGCACTTGGGAAAGTGGGCTCCGAAAAAGGATCCCGAATTCAGCAGAGAGATAGGGCGCACAGGAGTAACCTAGGCGAAATAAAGGATATCAACGCATAGAGCCCCGAAGTGGTCACAGAATTGGAGCAGGTCACAGAGACGGTGGGTATGAAAGCGAAGAGGGGCCACTTGACAGATATTTGCTTAACCTGTGAAAGCGAAAGAAGCAGTGGCAAGAGCAGCTTAGGGGCCGCACGTCGGACAATGGGCTCCGAAAAAGGATCCCTAACTCGGCAGACAGATAGGGCGCACAGGAGTAACCTACGAGAAATAAAGGATATCAATGCATGGAGCCGCGAAGTGGTCACAGAAGTGGAGGAGGTCACCGAGACGGTGGCTGATGAAAGCGAAGCAGGGGCACTAGACAGACGTCTGCTTAACCTGTGGAAGCGAAAGAAGCAGTGGGAAGAGCAGCTTAGGGCTGCTCATCGGACAATGGGCTCCGAAAAAGGATCCCTAACTCGGCAGACAGATAGGGCGCAAAGGAGTAACCTACGAGAAATAAAGGATATCAATGCATGGAGCCGCGAAGTGGTCACAGAAGTGGAGGAGGTCACCGAGACGGTGGGTGATGAAAGCGAAGCAGGGGCACTAGACAGACGTCTGCTTAACCTATGGAAGCGAAAGAAGCAGTGGGAAGAGCAGCTTAGGGCTGCTCATCGGACAGTGGGCTCCGAAAAGGGATCCCTAACTCGGCAGCCAAATAGGGCGCACAGGAGTAACCTAGTGGAATAAAGGTCATCAATGCATGGAGCCGCGAAGTGGTCAGAGAAGTGGAGGAGGTCACAGAGACAGTGGCTGATGAAACCGAAGCAGGGGCACTAGACAGACTTCTGCTTGACATGTGAAAGCGAATGAAGCAGTGGGAAGAGCAGCTTGAGGGCCGCACGTGGGACAGTGGGCTCCGAAAAATTATTCCCAACTCGGCAGAGAGATAGTGCGCACAGGAGTAACCTAGTCGAAATAAAGGATATCAATGTATAGAGCCGCGAAGTGGTCACCGAAGTGGAGGACGTCTCAGAGACGGTTGCTGATGAAAGCGAAGCAGGGGCACTAGACAGACATCTGCTTAACCTGTGCAAGCGATAGAAGCAGTGGGAAGAGCAGCTTCGGGGCCGCACGTCGGACGGTGAGCTCCGGAAAAGGATCCCTAACTCGGCAGACAGATAGGGCGCACAGGAGTAACCTAGGAGAAATAAAGGATATCAATGTATAGAGCCGCGAAGTGGTCACCGAAGTGGAGGACGTCTCAGAGACGGTTGCTGATGAAAGCGAAACAGGGGCACTAGACAGACATCTGCTTAACCTGTGCAAGCGATAGAAGCAGTGGGAAGAGCAGCCTCGGGGCCGCACGTCGGACAGTTAGCTCCGAAAAAGGATCCCTAACTCGGCAGACAGATAGGGCGCACAGGAGTAACCTACGAGAAATAAAGGATATCAATGCAAGGAGCCGCGAAGTGGTCACAGAAGTGGAGGAGGTCACCGAGACGGTGGCTCATGACAGCGAAGCAGGGGCACTAGACAGACGTCTGCTTAACCTGTGGAAGCGAAAGAAGCAGTGGGGAGAGCAGTTTGGGGGCCGCACGTGGGACAGTGGACAAAGAAAAAGGATCCCCAACTCGACAGAGAGATAGGGCACAAAGGAGTAACCTAGGAGAAATAAAGGATATCAATGCATGGAGCCGCGGAGTGGTCACAGAAGTGGAGGAGGTCACGGAGACGGTGGCTCATGAAAGCGAAGCAGGGGCACAAGACAGACGTCTGCTTAACCTGTGGAAGCGAAAGAAGCAGTGGGAAAGCAGCTTGGGGGCCGCACGTGGAACTGCGGACAAAAAAAGGATCCCTAACTCGGCAGAGAGATAGGGCGCACAGGAGTAACCTAGGAGAAATAAAGGATATAAATGCATAGAGCCGCGAAGCGGTCACAGAAGTGGAGGAGGTCACTGAGATGGTGGCTCATGAAAGCGAAGCAGGGGCACTAGACAGATATCTGCTTAACCTGTGGAAGCGAAAGAAGCAGTGGGAAGAGCAGCTTGGGGGCCGCACGTGGGACAGTGAGCTCCGAAAAAGGATCCCAAACTCGGCAGACAGATAGGGCGCACAGGAGTAACCTAGGAGAAATAAAGGATATCAATGCATGGAGCCGCGAAGTGGTCACAGAAGTGGAGGAGGTCACAGAGACGGTGGCTCATGAATGCGAAGCAGGGGCACTAGACAGACGTCTGCTTAACCTGTGGAAGCGAAAGAAGCAGTGGAAAGAGCAGCTTACGGGCCGCACGTCGGACAGTAAGCTTCGAAAAAGGATCCCTAACTCGGCAGACAGTTAGGGCGCACAGGAGTAACCTAGGAGAAATAAAGGATATCAATGCATGAAGCCGCGAAGTGGTCACAGAAGTGGAGGAGGTCACGGAGACTGTGGCTCATGAAAGCGAAGCAGGGGCACTAGACAGACGTCTGCTTAACCTGTGGAGGCGAAAGAAGCAGTGAAAAGAGCATCTTACGGGCCGCACGTGGGACAGTGGGCTTCCAAAAAGGATCCCTAACTCGGCAAAGAGGTAGGGCGCTGAGGTATAACCTAGGAGAAATAAAGGATATCAATGCATGGAGCCGCGAAGTGGTCACAGAAGTGGAGGAGTTCACGGAGACGGTGGCTCATGAAAGCGAAGCAGGGGCATTAGACAGAAGTTTGCTTAACCTGTGGAAGTGAAAGAAGCAGTGGGAAGAGCAGCTTGGTGGCCGCATGTGGGACTGTGGACTCCGAAAAAGGATCCCGAACTTGGCAGAGAGATAGGGCGCACAGGAGTAACCTAGGCGAAATAAAGGATAACAATGCATGGAGCCGCGAAGTGGTCACAGAAGTGGAGGAGGTCACAGAGACGGTGGCTCATGAAAGAGAAGCAGGGGCACTAGACAGACGTCTGCTTAACCTGTGGAGGCGAAAGAAGCAGTGAAAAGAGCATCTTAGGGGCCGCACGTGGGACAGTGGGCTTCCAAAAAGCATCCCTAACTCGGCAAAGAGGTAGGGCGCTGAGGTATAACCTAGGAGAAATAAAGGATATCAATGCATGGAGCCGCGAAGTGGTCACAGAAGTGGAGGAGTTCCCGGAGACGGTGGCTCATGAAAGCGAAGCAGGGGCATTAGACAGAAGTCTGCTTAACCTGTGGAAGCGAAAGAAGCAGTGGGAAGAGCAGCTTGGAGGCCGCACTTGGGAAAGTGGGCTCCGAAAAAGGATCCCGAACTCGGCAGAGAGATAGGGCGCACAGGAGTAACCTAGGCGAAATAAAGGATATCAACGCATGGAGCCCCGAAGTGGTCACAGAATTGGAGCAGGTCACAGAGACGGTGGGTATGAAAGCGAAGAGGGGCCACTTGACAGATATTTGCTTAACCTGTGAAAGCGAAAGAAGCAGTGGCAAGAGCAGCTTAGGGGCCGCACGTCGGACAATGGGCTCCGAAAAAGGATCCCTAACTCGGCAGACAGATAGGGCGCACAGGAGTAACCTACGAGAAATAAAGGATATCAATGCATGGAGCCGCGAAGTGGTCACAGAAGTGGAGGAGGTCACCGAGACGGTGGCTGATGAAAGCGAAGCTGGGGCACTAGACAGACGTCTGCTTAACCTGTGGAAGCGAAAGAAGCAGTGGGAAGAGCAGCTTAGGGCTGCTCATCGGACAGTGGGCTCCGAAAAGGGATCCCTAACTCGGCAGCCAAATAGGGCGCACAGGAGTAACCTAGTGGAATAAAGGTCATCAATGCATGGAGCCGCGAAGTGGTCAGAGAAGTGGAGGAGGTCACAGAGACAGTGGCTGATGAAACCGAAGCAGGGGCACTAGACAGACTTCTGCTTGACATGTGAAAGCGAATGAAGCAGTGGGAAGAGCAGCTTCGGGGCCGCACGTCGGACAGTGAGCTCCGAAAAAGGATCCCTAACTCGGCAGACAGATAGGGCGCACAGGAGTAACCTAGGAGAAATAAAGGATATCAATGCATGAAGCCGTCAAGTGGTCAGAGAAGTGAGGAGGTCATAGAGACGGTGGCTCATGAAAGCGATGCAGGGGCACTAGACAGACGTCTGCTTAACCTGTGGAAGCGAAAGAAGCAGTGGGGAGAGCAGTTTGGGGGCCGCACGTGGGACAGTGGACAAAGAAGAAGGATCCCCAACTCGGCAGAGAGATGGGGAACAAAGGAGTAACCTAGGAGAAATATAGGATATCAATGCATGGAGCCGCGGAGTGGTCATAGAAGTGGAGGAGGTCACGGGGACGGTGGCTCATGATAGCGAAGCAGGGGCACTAGACAGACGTCTGCTTAACCTGTGGAGGCAAAAGAAGCAGTGAAAAGAGCATCTTAGGGGCCGCACGTGGGACAGTGGGCTTCCAAAATGGATCCCTAACTCGGCAAAGAGGTAGGGCGCTGAGGTATAACCTAGGAGAAATAAAGGATATCAATGCATGGAGCCGCGAAGTGGTCACAGAAGTGGAGGAGTTCACGGAGACGGTGGCTCATGAAAGCGAAGCAGGGGCATTAGACACAAGTCTGCTTAACCTGTGGAAGCGAAAGAAGCTGTGGGAAGAGCAGCTAGGAGGCCGCACTTGGGACAGTGGGCTCCGAAAAAGGATCCCGAACTCGGCAGAGAGATAGGGCGCACAGAAGTAACCTAGGCGAAATAAAGGATATCAATGCATAGAGCCGCGAAGTGGTCACAGGATTGGAGCAGGTCACAGAGACGGTGGGTATGAAAGCGAAGAGGGGCCCCTTGACAGATATCTCCTTAACCTGTGGAAGCGAAAGAAGCAGTGGCAAGAGCAGCTTAGGGGCCGCACGTCGGACAATGGGCTCCGAAAAAGGATCCCTAACTCGGCAGACAGATAGGGCGCAAAGGAGTAACCTACGAGAAATAAAGAATATCAATGCATGGAGCCGCGAAGTGGTCACAGAAGTGGAGGAGGTCACCGAGACGGTGGGTGATGAAAGCGAAGCAGGGGCACTAGACAGACGACTGCTTAACCTGTGGAAGCGAAAGAAGCAGTGGGAAGAGCAGCTTAGGGCTGCTCATCGGACAGTGGGCTCCGAAAAGGGATCCCTAACTCGGCAGCCAATTAGGGCGCACAGGAGTAACCTAGTGGAATAAAGGTCATCAATGCATGGAGCCGCGAAGTGGTCAGAGAAGTGCAGGAGGTCACAGAGCCAGTGGCTGATGAAACCGAAGCAGGGGCACTAGACAGACTTCTGCTTGACATGTGAAAGCGAATGAAGCAGTGGGAAGAGCAGCTTGAGGGCCGCACGTGGGACAGTGGGCTCCGAAAAATTATTCCCAACTCGGCAGAGAGATAGGGCGCACAGGAGTAACCTAGTCGAAATAAAGGATATCAATGTATAGAGCCGCGAAGTGGTCACCGAAGTGGAGGACGTCTCAGAGACGGTTGCTGATGAAAGCGAAGCAGGGGCACTAGACAGACATCTGCTTAACCTGTGCAAGCGATAGAAGCTGTGGGAAGAGCAGCTTCGGGGCCGCACGTCGGACAGTGAGCTCCGAAAAAGGATCCCTAACTCGGCAGACAGATAGGGCGCACAGGAGTAACCTAGGAGAAATAAAGGATATCAATGTATAGAGCCGCGAAGTGGTCACCGAAGTGGAGGACGTCTCAGAGACGGTTGCTGATGAAAGCGAAGCAGGGGCACTAGACAGACATCTGCTTAACCTGTGCAAGCGATAGAAGCAGTGGGAAGAGCAGCTTCGGGGCCGCACGTCGGACAGTTAGCTCCGAAAAAGGATCCCTAACTCGGCAGACAGATAGGGCGCACAGGAGTAACCTAGGAGAAATAAAGGATATCAATGCATGAAGCCGTCAAGTGGTCACAGAAGCGAGGAGGTCACAGAGACGGTGGCTCATGACAGCGAAGCAGGGGCACTAGACAGACGTCTGCTTAACCTGTGGAAGCGAAAGAAGCAGTGGGGATAGCAGTTTGGGGGCCGCACGTGGGACAGTGGACAAAAAAAGGATCCCTAACTCGGCAGAGAGATAGGGCGCACAGGAGTAACCTAGGAGAAATAAAGGATATAAATGCATAGAGCCGCGAAGCGGTCACAGAAGTGGAGGAGGTCACTGAGATGGTGGCTCATGAAAGCGAAGCAGGGGCACTAGACAGATATCTGCTTAACCTGTGGAAGCGAAAGAAGCAGTGGGAAGAGCAGCTTGGGGGCCGCACGTGGGACAGTGAGCTCCGAAAAAGGATCCCAAACTCGGCAGACAGATAGGGCGCACAGGAGTAACCTAGGAGAAATAAAGGATATCAAAGCATGGAGCCGCGAAGTGGTCACAGAAGTGGAGGAGGTCACAGAGACGGTGGCTCATGAATGCGAAGCAGGGGCACTAGACAGACGTCTGCTTAACCTGTGGAAGCGAAAGAAGCAGTGGAAAGAGCAGCTTACGGGCCGCACGTCGGACAGTGGGCTTCGAAAAAGGATCCCAAACTCGGCAGACAGATAGGGCGCACAGGAGTAACCTAGGAGAAATAAAGGATATCAATGCATGGAGCCGCGAAGTGGTCACAGACGTGGGGGAGGTCACAGAGACGGTGGCTAATGAAACCGAAGCAGGGACAATAGACAGAAGTCTGCTTAACCTGTGGAAGCGAAAGAAGCAGTAGGAAGAGCAGTTTGGGGGCCGCACGTGGGACAGTGGACAAAGAATAAGGATCCCCAACTCGGCAAAGAGATAGGGCGCACAGGAGTAACCTAGGAGAAATAAAGGATATCAATGCATGGAGCCGCGAAGTGGTCACAGAAGTGGAGGAGGTCACAGAGATGGTGGCTCATGAAACCGAAGCAGGGCACTAGACAGACGTCTGCTTAACCTGTGGAGTAAAAAGAAGCAGTGAAAAGAGCATCTTAGGGGCCGCACGTGGGACAGTGGGCTTCGAAAAAGGATCCCTAACTCGTAAAAGAGGTAGGGCGCTCAGGTATAACCTAGGAGAAATAAAGGATATCAATACATGGAGCCGCGAAGTGGTCACAGAAGTGGAGGAGGTCACGGAGACGGTGGCTCATGAAAGCGAAGCAGGGGCACTAGACAGACGTCTGCTTAACCTGTGGAGGTGAAAGAAGCAGTGAAAAGAGCATCTTAGGGGCCGCACGTGGGACAGTGGGCTTCCAAAAAGGATCCCTAACTCGGCAAAGAGGTAGGGCGCTGAGGTATAACCTAGGAGAAATAAAGGATATCAATGCATGGAGCCGCGAAGTGGTCACAGAAGTGGAGGAGTTCACGGAGACGGTGGCTCATGAAAGCGAAGCAGGGGCATTAGACAGAAGTCTGCTTAACCTGTGGAAGTGAAAGAAGCAGTAGGAAGAGCAGCTTGGGGGCCGCATTTGGGACAGTGGCCTCCGAAAAAGGATCCCGAACTCGGCAGAGAGATAGGGCGCACAAGAGTAACCTAGGCGAAATAAAGGATATCAATGCATGGAGCCGCGAAGTGGTCACAGAAGTGGAGGAGGTCACAGAGACGGTGGCTCATGAAAGCGAAGCAGAGGCACTAGACAGACGTCTGCTTAACCTGTGGAAGCGAAAGAAGCAGTGGGAAGAGCAGCTTGAAGACCGCACATGGGACAGTGGGCTCCGAAAAAGGATCCCGAACTCGGCAGAGAGATAGGGCGCACAGGAGTAACCTAGGCGAAATAAAGGATAACAATGCATGGAGCCGCGAAGTGGTCACAGAAGTGGACGAGGTCACAGAGACGGTGGCTCATGAAAGAGAAGCAGGGGCACTAGACAGACGTCTGCTTAACCTGTGGAGGCGAAAGAAGCAGTGAAAAGAGCATCTCAGGGGCCGCACGTGGGACAGTGGGCTTCCAAAAAGGATCCCTAACTCGGCAAAGAGGTAGGGCGCTGAGGTATAACCTAGGAGAAATAAAGGATATCAATGCATGGAGCCGCGAAGTGGTCACAGAAGTGGAGGAGTTCACGGAGACGGTGGCTCATGAAAGCGAAGCAGGGGCATTAGACAGAAGTCTGCTTAACCTGTGGAAGCGAAAGTAGCAGTGGGAAGAGCAGCTTGGAGGCCGCACTTGGGAAAGTGGGTTCCGAAAAAGGATCCCGAACTCGGCAGAGAGATAGGGCGCACAGGAGTAACCTAGGCGAAATAAAGGATATCAACGCATAGAGCCCCGAAGTGGTCACAGAATTGGAGCAGGTCACAGAGACGGTGGGTATGAAAGCGAAGAGGGGCCACTTGACAGATATTTGCTTAACCTGTGGAAGCGAAAGAAGCAGTGGGAAGAGCAGCTTACGGGCCGCACGTCGGACAGTGGGCTTCGAAAAAGGATCCCTAACTCGGCAGACAGATAGCGCGCACAGGAGTAACCTTAGAGAAATAATGGATATCAATGCATGAAGCCGCGAAGTGGTCACAGAAGTGGAGGAGGTCACAGAGACTGTGGCTCATGAAAGCGAAGCAGGGGCACTAGACAGACGTCTGCTTAACCTGTGGAGGCGAAAGAAGCAGTGAAAAGAGCATCTTATGGGCCGCACGTGGGACAGTGGGCTTCCAAAAAGGATCCCTAACTCGGCAAAGAGGTAGGGCGCTGAGGTATAACCTAGGAGAAATAAAGGATATCAATGCATGGAGCCGCGAAGTGGTCACAGAAGTGGAGGAGTTCACGGAGACGGTGGCTCATGAAAGCGAAGCAGGGGCATTAGACAGAAGTCTGCTTAACCTGTGGAAGCGAAAGAAGCAGCAGGAAGAGCAGTTTGGGGGCCGCACGTGGGACAGTGGACAAAGAATAAGGATCGCCAACTCGGCAAAGAGATAGGGCGCACAGGAGTAACCTAGGAGAAATAAAGGATATCAATGCATGGAGCCGCGAAGTGATCACAGAAGTGGAGGAGGTCACAGAGATGGTGGCTCATGAAAGCGAAGCAGGGGCACTAGACAGACGTCTGCTTAACCTGTGGAGGCGAAAGAAGCAGTGAAAAGAGCATCTTAGGGGCCGCACGTGGGACAGTGGGCTTCCAAAAAGGATCCCTAACTCGGCAAAGAGGTAGGGCGCTGAGGTATAACCTAGGAGAAATAAAGAATATCAATGCATGGAGCCGCGAAGTGGTCACAGAAGTGGAGGAGTTCACGGAGACGGTGGCTCATGAAAGCGAAGCAGGGGCATTAGACAGAAGTCTGCTTAACCTGTGGAAGCGAAAGAAGCAGTAGGAAGAGCAGCTTGGGGGCCGCATTTGGGACAGTGGCCTCCGAAAAAGGATCCCGAACCCGGCAGAGAGATAGGGCGCACAAGAGTAACCTAGACGAAATAAAGGATATCAATGCGTGGAGCCGCGAAGTGGTCACAGAAGTGGAGGAGGCCACAGAGACGGTGGCTCATGAAAGCGAAGCAGGGGCACTAGACAGACGTCTGCTTAACCTGTGGAGGCGAAAGAAGCAGTGAAAAGAGCATCTTAGGGGCCGCACGTGGGACAGTGGGCTTCCAAAAAGGATCCCTAACTCGGCAAAGAGGTAGGGCGCGGAGGTATAACCTAGGAGAAATAAAGGATATCAATGCATGGAGCCGCGAAGTGGTCACAGAAGTGAAGGAGTTCACGGAGACGGTGGCTCATGAAAGCGAAGCAGGGGCATTAGACAGAAGTCTGCTTAACCTGTGGAAGCGAAAGAAGCAGTGGGAAGAGCAGCTTAGGGCTGCTCATCGGACAATGGGCTCCGAAAAAGGATCCCTAACTCGGCAGACAGATAGGGCGCAAAGGAGTAACCTACGAGAAATAAAGGATTTCAATGCATGGAGCCGCGAAGTGGTCACAGAAGTGGAGGAGGTCACCGAGACGGTGGGTGATGAAAGCGAAGCAGGGGCACTAGACAGACGTCTGCTTAACCTGTGGAAGCGAAAGAAGCAGTGGGAAGAGCAGCTTAGGGCTGCTCATCGGACAGTGGGCTCCGAAAAGGGATCCCTAACTCGGCAGCCAAATAGGGCGCACAGGAGTAACCTAGTGGAATAAAGGTCATCAATGCATGGAGCCGCGAAGTGGTCAGAGAAGTGGAGGAGGTCACAGAGACAGCGGCTGATGAAACCGAAGCAGGGGCACCTGACAGACTTCTGCTTGACATGTGAAAGCGAATGAAGCAGTGGGAAGAGCAGCTTCGGGGCCGCACGTCGGACAGTGAGCTCCGAAAAAGGATCCCTAACTCGGCAGACAGATAGGGCGCACAGGAGTAACCTAGGAGAAATAAAGGATATCAATGCATGAAGCCGTCAAGTGGTCACAGAAGTGAGGAGGTCACAGAGACGGTGGCTCATGAAAGCGAAGCAGGGGCACTAGACAGACGTCTGCTTAACCTGTGGAAGCGAAAGAAGCAGTGGGGAGAGCAGTTTGGGGGCCGCACGTGGGACAGTGGACAAAGAAGAAGGATCCCCAACTCGGCAGAGAGATAGGGCACAAAGGAGTAACCTAGGAGAAATAAAGGATATCAATGCATGGAGCCGCGGAGTGGTCATAGAAGTGGAGGAGGTCACGGAGACGGTGGCTCATGAAAGCGAAGCAGGGGCACTAGACAGACGTCTGCTTAACCTGTGGAGGCGATAGAAGCAGTGAAAAGAGCATCTTAGGGGCCGCACGTGGGACAGTGGGCTTCCAAAAAGGATCCCTAACTCGGCAAAGAGGTATGGCGCTGAGGTATAACCTAGGAGAAATAAAGGATATCAATGCATGGAGCCGCGAAGTGGTCACAGAAGTGGAGGAGTTCACGGAGACGGTGGCTCATGAAAGCGAAGCAGGGGCATTAGACACAAGTCTGCTTAACCTGTGGAAGCGAAAGAAGCTGTGGGAAGAGCAGCTAGGAGGCCGCACTTGGGACAGTGGGCTCCGAAAAAGGATCCCGAACTCGGCAGAGAGATAGGGCGCACAGGAGTAACCTTGGCGAAATAAAGGGTATCAATGCATAGAGCCGCGAAGTGGTCACAGGATTGGAGCAGGTCACAGAGACGGTGGGTACGAAAGCGAAGAGGGGCCACTTGACAGATATTTGCTTAACCTGTGGAAGCGAAAGAAGCAGTGGCAAGAGCAGCTTAGGGGCCGCACGTCGGACAATGGGCTCCGAAAAAGGATCCCTAACTCGGCAGACAGATAGGGCGCAAAGGAGTAACCTACGAGAAATAAAGGATATCAATGCATGGAGCCGCGAAGTGGTCACAGAAGTGGAGGAGGTCACCGAGACGGTGGGTGATGAAAGCGAAGCAGGGGCACTAGACAGACGTCTGCTTAACCTATGGAAGCGAAAGAAGCAGTGGGAAGAGCAGCTTAGGGCTGCTCATCGGACAGTGGGCTCCGAAAAGGGATCCCTAACTCGACAGCCAAATAGGGCGCACAGGAGTAACCTAGTGGAATAAAGGTCATCAATGCATGGAGCCGCGAAGTGGTCAGAGAAGTGGAGGAGGTCACAGAGACAGTGGCTGATGAAACCGAAGCAGGGGCACTAGACAGACTTCTGCTTGACATGTGAAAGCGAATGAAGCAGTGGGAAGAGCAGCTTGAGGGCCGCACGTGGGACAGTGGGCTCCGAAAAATTATTCCCAACTCGGCAGAGAGATAGGGCGCACAGGAGTAACCTAGTCGAAATAAAGGATATCAATGTATAGAGCCGCGAAGTGGTCACCGAAGTGGAGGACGTCTCAGAGACGGTTGCTGATGAAAGCGAAGCAGGGGCACTAGACAGACATCTGCTTAACCTGTGCAAGCGATAGAAGCAGTGGGAAGAGCAGCTTCGGGGCCGCACGTCGGACAGTGAGCTCCGAAAAAGGATCCCTAACTCGGCAGACAGATAGGGCGCAGAGGAGTAACCTAGGAGAAATAAAGGATATCAATGTATAGAGCCGCGAAGTGGTCACCGAAGTGGAGGACGTCTCAGAGACGGTTGCTGATGAAAGCGAAACAGGGGCACTAGACAGACATCTGCTTAACCTGTGCAAGCGATAGAAGCAGTGGGAAGAGCAGCTTCGGGGCCGCACGTCGGACAGTTAGCTCCGAAAAAGGATCCCTAACTCGGCAGACAGATAGGGCGCACAGGAGTAACCTACGAGAAATAAAGGATATCAATGCATGGAGCCGCGAAGTGGTCACAGAAGTGGAGGAGGTCACCGAGACGGTGGCTCATGACAGCGAAGCAGGGGCACTAGACAGACGTCTGCTTAACCTGTGGAAGCGAAAGAAGCAGTGGGGAGAGCAGTTTGGGGGCCGCACGTGGGACAGTGGACAAAGAAAAAGGATCCCCAACTCGACAGAGAGATAGGGCACAAAGGAGTAACCTAGGAGAAATAAAGGATATCAATGCATGGAGCCGCGGAGTGGTCACAGAAGTGGAGGAGGTCACGGAGACGGTGGCTCATGAAAGCGAAGCAGGGGCACAAGACAGACGTCTGCTTAACCTGTGGAAGCGAAAGAAGCAGTGGGAAAAGCAGCTTGGGGGCCGCACGTGGAACTGCGGACAAAAAAAGGATCCCTAACTCGGCAGAGAGATAGGGCGCACAGGAGTAACCTAGGAGAAATAAAGGATATAAATGCATAGAGCCGCGAAGCGGTCACAGAAGTGGAGGAGGTCACTGAGATGGTGGCTCATGAAAGCGAAGCAGGGGCACTAGACAGATATCTGCTTAACCTGTGGAAGCGAAAGAAGCAGTGGGAAGAGCAGCTTGGGGGCCGCACGTGGGACAGTGAGCTCCGAAAAAGGATCCCAAACTCGGCAGACAGACAGGGCGCACAGGAGTAACCTAGGAGAAATAAAGGATATCAATGCATGGAGCCGCGAAGTGGTCACAGAAGTGGAGGAGGTCACAGAGACGGTGGCTCATGAATGCGAAGCAGGGGCACTAGACAGACGTCTGCTTAACCTGTGGAAGCGAAAGAAGCAGTGGAAAGAGCAGCTTACGGGCCGCACGTCGGACAGTGGGCTTCGAAAAAGGATCCCTAACTCGGCAGACAGTTAGGGCGCACAGGAGTAACCTAGGAGAAATAAAGGATATCAATGCATGAAGCCGCGAAGTGGTCACAGAAGTGGAGGAGGTCACAGAGACTGTGGCTCATGAAAGCAAAGCAGGGGCACTAGACAGACGTCTGCTTAACCTGTGGAGGCGAAAGAAGCAGTGAAAAGAGCATCTTATGGGCCGCACGTGGGACAGTGGGCTTCCAAAAAGGATCCCTAACTCGGCAAAGAGGTAGGGCGCTGAGGTATAACCTAGGAGAAATAAAGGATATCAATGCATGGAGCCGCGAAGTGGTCACAGAAGTGGAGGAGTTCACGGAGACGGTGGCTCATGAAAGCGAAGCAGGGGCATTAGACAGAAGTCTGCTTAACCTGTGGAAGCGAAAGAAGCAGTGGGAAGAGCAGCTTGGTGGCCGCATGTGGGACTGTGGACTCCGAAAAAGGATCCCGAACTTGGCAGAGAGATAGGGCGCACAGGAGTAACCTAGGCGAAATAAAGGATAACAATGCATGGAGCCGCGAAGTGGTCACAGAAGTGGAGGAGGTCACAGAGACGGTGGCTCATGAAGGAGAAGCAGGGGCACTAGACAGACGTCTGCTTAACCTGTGGAGGCGAAAGAAGCAGTGAAAAGAGCATCTTAGGGGCCGCACGTGGGACAGTGGGCTTCCAAAAAGGATCCCTAACTCGGCAAAGAGGTAGGGCGCTGAGGTATAACCTAGGAGAAATAAAGGATATCAATGCATGGAGCCGCGAAGTGGTCACAGAAGTGGAGGAGTTCCCGGAGACGGTGGCTCATGAAAGCGAAGCAGGGGCATTAGACAGAAGTCTGCTTAACCTGTGGAAGCGAAAGAAGCAGTGGGAAGAGCAGCTTGGAGGCCGCACTTGGGAAAGTGGGCTCCGAAAAAGGATCCCGAACTCGGCAGAGAGATAGGGCGCACAGGAGTAACCTAGGCGAAATAAAGGATATCAACGCATGGAGCCCCGAAGTGGTCACAGAATTGGAGCAGGTCACAGAGACGGTGGGTATGAAAGCGAAGAGGGGCCACTTGACAGATATTTGCTTAACCTGTGAAAGCGAAAGAAGCAGTGGCAAGAGCAGCTTAGGGGCCGCACGTCGGACAATGGGCTCCGAAAAAGGATCCCTAACTCGGCAGACAGATAGGGCGCACAGGAGTAACCTACGAGAAATAAAGGATATCAATGCATGGAGCCGCGAAGTGGTCACAGAAGTGGAGGAGGTCACCGAGACGGTGGCTGATGAAAGCGAAGCTGGGGCACTAGACAGACGTCTGCTTAACCTGTGGAAGCGAAAGAAGCAGTGGGAAGAGCAGCTTAGGGCTGCTCATCGGACAGTGGGCTCCGAAAAGGGATCCCTAACTCGGCAGCCAAATAGGGCGCACAGGAGTAACCTAGTGGAATAAAGGTCATCAATGCATGGAGCCGCGAAGTGGTCAGAGAAGTGGAGGAGGTCACAGAGACAGTGGCTGATGAAACCGAAGCAGGGGCACTAGACAGACTTCTGCTTGACATGTGAAAGCGAATGAAGCAGTGGGAAGAGCAGCTTCGGGGCCGCACGTCGGACAGTGAGCTCCGAAAAAGGATCCCTAACTCGGCAGACAGATAGGGCGCACAGGAGTAACCTAGGAGAAATAAAGGATATCAATGCATGAAGCCGTCAAGTGGTCAGAGAAGTGAGGAGGTCACAGAGACGGTGGCTCATGAAAGCGATGCAGGGGCACTAGACAGACGTCTGCTTAACCTGTGGAAGCGAAAGAAGCTGTGGCGAGAGCAGTTTGGGGGCCGCACGTGGGACAGTGGACAAAGAAGAAGGATCCCCAACTCGGCAGAGAGATAGGGCACAAAGGAGTAACCTAGGAGAAATATAGGATATCAATGCATGGAGCCGCGGAGTGGTCATAGAAGTGGAGGAGGTCACGGGGACGGTGGCTCATGATAGCGAAGCAGGGGCACTAGACAGACGTCTGCTTAACCTGTGGAGGCAAAAGAAGCAGTGAAAAGAGCATCTTAGGGGCCGCACGTGGGACAGTGGGCTTCCAAAATGGATCCCTAACTCGGCAAAGAGGTAGGGCGCTGAGGTATAACCTAGGAGAAATAAAGGATATCAATGCATGGAGCCGCGAAGTGGTCACAGAAGTGGAGGAGTTCACGGAGACGGTGGCTCATGAAAGCGAAGCAGGGGCATTAGACACAAGTCTGCTTAACCTGTGGAAGCGAAAGAAGCTGTGGGAAGAGCAGCTAGGAGGCCGCACTTGGGACAGTGGGCTCCGAAAAAGGATCCCGAACTCGGCAGAGAGATAGGGCGCACAGGAGTAACCTAGGCGAAATAAAGGATATCAATGCATAGAGCCGCGAAGTGGTCACAGGATTGGAGCAGGTCACAGAGACGGTGGGTATGAAAGCGAAGAGGGGCCCCTTGACAGATATTTGCTTAACCTGTGGAAGCGAAAGAAGCAGTGGCAAGAGCAGCTTAGGGGCCGCACGTCGGACAATGGGCTCCGAAAAAGGATCCCTAACTCGGCAGACAGATAGGGCGCAAAGGAGTAACCTACGAGAAATAAAGAATATCAATGCATGGAGCCGCGAAGTGGTCACAGAAGTGGAGGAGGTCACCGAGACGGTGGGTGATGAAAGCGAAGCAGGGGCACTAGACAGACGACTGCTTAACCTGTGGAAGCGAAAGAAGCAGTGGGAAGAGCAGCTTAGGGCTGCTCATCGGACAGTGGGCTCCGAAAAGGGATCCCTAACTCGGCAGCCAATTAGGGCGCACAGGAGTAACCTAGTGGAATAAAGGTCATCAATGCATGGAGCCGCGAAGTGGTCAGAGAAGTGGAGGAGGTCACAGAGCCAGTGGCTGATGAAACCGAAGCAGGGGCACTAGACAGACTTCTGCTTGACATGTGAAAGCGAATGAAGCAGTGGGAAGAGCAGCTTGAGGGCCGCACGTGGGACAGTGGGCTCCGAAAAATTATTCCCAACTCGGCAGAGAGATAGGGCGCACAGGAGTAACCTAGGAGAAATAAAGGATATCAATGCATGAAGCCGTCAAGTGGTCAGAGAAGTGAGGAGGTCACAGAGACGGTGGCTAATGAAAGCGATGCAGGGGCACTAGACAGACGTCTGCTTAACCTGTGGAAGCGAAAGAAGCTGTGGCGAGAGCAGTTTGGGGGCCGCACGTGGGACAGTGGACAAAGAAGAAGGATCCCCAACTCGGCAGAGAGATAGGGCACAAAGGAGTAACCTAGGAGAAATATAGGATATCAATGCATGGAGCCGCGGAGTGGTCATAGAAGTGGAGGAGGTCACGGGGACGGTGGCTCATGATAGCGAAGCAGGGGCACTAGACAGACGTCTGCTTAACCTGTGGAGGCAAAAGAAGCAGTGAAAAGAGCATCTTAGGGGCCGCACGTGGGACAGTGGGCTTCCAAAATGGATCCCTAACTCGGCAAAGAGGTAGGGCGCTGAGGTATAACCTAGGAGAAATAAAGGATATCAATGCATGGAGCCGCGAAGTGGTCACAGAAGTGGAGGAGTTCACGGAGACGGTGGCTCATGAAAGCGAAGCAGGGGCATTAGACACAAGTCTGCTTAACCTGTGGAAGCGAAAGAAGCTGTGGGAAGAGCAGCTAGGAGGCCGCACTTGGGACAGTGGGCTCCGAAAAAGGATCCCGAACTCGGCAGAGAGATAGGGCGCACAGGAGTAACCTAGGCGAAATAAAGGATATCAATGCATAGAGCCGCGAAGTGGTCACAGGATTGGAGCAGGTCACAGAGACGGTGGGTATGAAAGCGAAGAGGGGCCCCTTGACAGATATTTGCTTAACCTGTGGAAGCGAAAGAAGCAGTGGCAAGAGCAGCTTAGGGGCCGCACGTCGGACAATGGGCTCCGAAAAAGGATCCCTAACTCGGCAGACAGATAGGGCGCAAAGGAGTAACCTACGAGAAATAAAGAATATCAATGCATGGAGCCGCGAAGTGGTCACAGAAGTGGAGGAGGTCACCGAGACGGTGGGTGATGAAAGCGAAGCAGGGGCACTAGACAGACGACTGCTTAACCTGTGGAAGCGAAAGAAGCAGTGGGAAGAGCAGCTTAGGGCTGCTCATCGGACAGTGGGCTCCGAAAAGGGATCCCTAACTCGGCAGCCAATTAGGGCGCACAGGAGTAACCTAGTGGAATAAAGGTCATCAATGCATGGAGCCGCGAAGTGGTCAGAGAAGTGGAGGAGGTCACAGAGCCAGTGGCTGATGAAACCGAAGCAGGGGCACTAGACAGACTTCTGCTTGACATGTGAAAGCGAATGAAGCAGTGGGAAGAGCAGCTTGAGGGCCGCACGTGGGACAGTGGGCTCCGAAAAATTATTCCCAACTCGGCAGAGAGATAGGGCGCACAGGAGTAACCTAGTCGAAATAAAGGATATCAATGTATAGAGCCGCGAAGTGGTCACCGAAGTGGAGGACGTCTCAGAGACGGTTGCTGATGAAAGCGAAGCAGGGGCACTAGACAGACATCTGCTTAACCTGTGCAAGCGATAGAAGCTGTGGGAAGAGCAGCTTCGGGGCCGCACGTCGGACAGTGAGCTCCGAAACAGGATCCCTAACTCGGCAGACAGATAGGGCGCACAGGAGTAACCTAGGAGAAATAAAGGATATCAATGTATAGAGCCGCGAAGTGGTCACCGAAGTGGAGGACGTCTCAGAGACGGTTGCTGATGAAAGCGAAGCAGGGGCACTAGACAGGCATCTGCTTAACCTGTGCAAGCGATAGAAGCAGTGGGAAGAGCAGCTTCGGGGCCGCACGTCGGACAGTTAGCTCCGAAAAAGGATCCCTAACTCGGCAGACAGATAGGGCGCACAGGAGTAACCTAGGAGAAATAAAGGATATCAATGCATGAAGCCGTCAAGTGGTCACAGAAGCGAGGAGGTCACAGAGACGGTGGCTCATGACAGCGAAGCAGGGGCACTAGACAGACGTCTGCTTAACCTGTGGAAGCGAAAGAAGCAGTGGGGAGAGCAGTTTGGGGGCCGCACGTGGGACAGTGGACAAAAAAAGGATCCCTAACTCGGCAGAGAGATAGGGCGCACAGGAGTAACCTAGGAGAAATAAAGGATATAAATGCATAGAGCCGCGAAGCGGTCACATAAGTGGAGGAGGTCACTGAGATGATGGCTCATGAAAGCGAAGCAGGGGCACTAGACAGATATCTGCTTAACCTGTGGAAGCGAAAGAAGCAGTGGGAAGAGCAGCTTGGGGGCCGCACGTGGGACAGTGAGCTCCGAAAAAGGATCCCAAACTCGGCAGACAGATAGGGCGCACAGGAGTAACCTAGGAGAAATAAAGGATATCAATGCATGGAGCCGCGAAGTGGTCACAGAAGTGGAGGAGGTCACAGAGACGGTGGCTCATGAATGCGAAGCAGGGGCACTAGACAGACGTCTGCTTAACCTGTGGAAGCGAAAGAAGCAGTGGAAAGAGCAGTTACGGGCCGCACGTCGGACAGTGGGCTTCGAAAAAGGATCCCTAACTCGTCAGACAGATAGGGCGCACAGGAGTAACCTAGGAGAAATAAAGGATATCAATGCATGAACTTGCGAAGTGGTCACAGACGTGGGGGAGGTCACAGAGACGGTGGCTAATGAAACCGAAGCAGGGACAATAGACAGAAGTCTGCTTAACCTGTGGAAGCGAAAGAAGCAGTAGGAAGAGCAGTTTGGGGGCCGCACGTGGGACAGTGGACAAAGAATAAGGATCCCCAACTCGGCAAAGAGATAGGGCGCACAGGAGTAACCTAGGAGAAATAAAGGATATCAATGCATGGAGCCGCGAAGTGGTCACAGAAGTGGAGGAGGTCACAGAGATGGTGGCTCATGAAACCGAAGCAGGGCACTAGACAGACGTCTGCTTAACCTGTGGAGTAAAAAGAAGCAGTGAAAAGAGCATCTTAGGGGCCGCACGTGGGACAGTGGGCTTCGAAAAAGGATCCCTAACTCGTCAAAGAGGTAGGGCGCTCAGGTATAACCTAGGAGAAATAAAGGATATCAATACATGGAGCCGCGAAGTGGTCACAGAAGTGGAGGAGGTCACGGAGACGGTGGCTCATGAAAGCGAAGCAGGGGCACTAGACAGACGTCTGCTTAACCTGTGGAGGTGAAAGAAGCAGTGAAAAGAGCATCTTAGGGGCCGCACGTGGGACAGTGGGCTTCCAAAAAGGATCCCTAACTCGGCAAAGAGGTAGGGCGCTGAGGTATAACCTAGGAGAAATAAAGGATATCAATGCATGGAGCCGCGAAGTGGTCACAGAAGTGGAGGAGTTCACGGAGACGGTGGCTCATGAAAGCGAAGCAGGGGCATTAGACAGAAGTCTGCTTAACCTGTGGAAGCGAAAGAAGCAGTAGGAAGAGCAGCTTGGGGGCCGCATTTGGGACAGTGGCCTCCGAAAAAGGATCCCGAACTCGGCAGAGAGATAGGGCGCACAAGAGTAACCTAGGCGAAATAAAGGATATCAATGCATGGAGCCGCGAAGTGGTCACAGAAGTAGAGGAGGTCACAGAGACGGTGGCTCATGAAAGCGAAGCAGGGGCACTAGACAGACGTCTGCTTAACCTGTGGAAGCGAAAGAAGGAGTGGGAAGAGCAGCTTGAAGACCGCACATGGGACAGTGGGCTCCGAAAAAGGATCCCGAACTCGGCAGAGAGATAGGGCGCACAGGAGTAACCTAGGCGAAATAAAGGATAACAATGCATGGAGCCGCGAAGTGGTCACAGAAGTGGACGAGGTCACAGAGACGGTGGCTCATGAAAGAGAAGCAGGGGCACTAGACAGACGTCTGCTTAACCTGTGGAGGCGAAAGAAGCAGTGAAAAGAGCATCTCAGGGGCCGCACGTGGGACAGTGGGCTTCCAAAAAGGATCCCTAACTCGGCAAAGAGGTAGGGCGCTGAGGTATAACCTAGGAGAAATAAAGGATATCAATGCATGGAGCCGCGAAGTGGTCACAGAAGTGGAGGAGTTCACGGAGACGGTGGCTCATGAAAGCGAAGCAGGGGCATTAGACAGAAGTCTGCTTAACCTGTGGAAGCGAAAGTAGCAGTGGGAAGAGCAGCTTGGAGGCCGCACTTGGGAAAGTGGGCTCCGAAAAAGGATCCCGAACTCGGCAGAGAGATAGGGCGCACAGGAGTAACCTAGGCGAAATAAAGGATATCAACGCATAGAGCCCCGAAGTGGTCACAGAATTGGAGCAGGTCACAGATACGGTGGGTATGAAAGCGAAGAGGGGCCACTTGACAGATATTTGCTTAACCTGTGGAAGCGAAAGAAGCAGTGGGAAGAGCAGCTTACGGGCCGCACGTCGGACAGTGGGCTTCGAAAATGGATCCCTAACTCGGCAGACAGATAGCGCGCACAGGAGTAACCTTAGAGAAATAAAGGATATCAATGCATGAAGCCGCGAAGTGGTCACAGAAGTGGAGGAGGTCACAGAGACTGTGGCTCATGAAACCGAAGCAGGGGCACTAGACAGACGTCTGCTTAACCTGTGGAGGCGAAAGAAGCAGTGAAAAGAGCATCTTATGGGCCGCACGTGGGACAGTGGGCTTCCAAAAAGGATCCCTAACTCGGCAAAGAGGTAGGGCGCTGAGGTATAACCTAGGAGAAATAAAGGATATCAATGCATGGAGCCGCGAAGTGGTCACAGAAGTGGAGGAGTTCACGGAGACGGTGGCTCATGAAAGCGAAGCAGGGGCATTAGACAGAAGTCTGCTTAACCTGTGGAAGCGAAAGAAGCAGTAGGAAGAGCAGCTTGGGGGCCGCATTTGGGACAGTGGCCTCCGAAAAAGGATCCCGAACTCGGCAGAGAGATAGGGCGCACAAGAGTAACCTAGACGAAATAAAGGATATCAATGCGTGGAGCCGCGAAGTGGTCACAGAAGTGGAGGAGGTCACAGAGACGGTGGCTCATGAAAGCGAAGCAGGGGCACTAGACAGACGTCTGCTTAACCTGTGGAGGCGAAAGAAGCAGTGAAAAGAGCATCTTAGGTGCCGCACGTGGGACAGTGGGCTTCCAAAAAGGATCCCTAACTCGGCAAATAGGTAGGGCGCGGAGGTATAACCTAGGAGAAATAAAGGATATCAATGCATGGAGCCGCGAAGTGGTCACAGAAGTGGAGGAGTTCACGGAGACGGTGGCTCATGAAAGCGAAGCAGGGGCATTAGACAGAAGTCTGCTTAACCTGTGGAAGCGAAAGAAGCAGTGGGAAGAGCAGCTTAGGGCTGCTCATCGGACAATGGGCTCCGAAAAAGGATCCCTAACTCGGCAGACAGATAGGGCGCAAAGGAGTAACCTACGAGAAATAAAGGATTTCAATGCATGGAGCCGCGAAGTGGTCACAGAAGTGGAGGTGGTCACCGAGACGGTGGGTGATGAAAGCGAAGCAGGGGCACTAGACAGACGTCTGCTTAACCTGTGGAAGCGAAAGAAGCAGTGGGAAGAGCAGCTTAGGGCTGCTCATCGGACAGTGGGCTCCGAAAAGGGATCCCTAACTCGGCAGCCAAATAGGGCGCACAGGAGTAACCTAGTGGAATAAAGGTCATCAATGCATGGAGCCGCGAAGTGGTCAGAGAAGTGGAGGAGGTCACAGAGACAGCGGCTGATGAAACCGAAGCAGGGGCACCTGACAGACTTCTGCTTGACATGTGAAAGCGAATGAAGCAGTGGGAAGAGCAGCTTCGGGGCCGCACGTCGGACAGTGAGCTCCGAAAAAGGATCCCTAACTCGGCAGACAGATAGGGCGCACAGGAGTAACCTAGGAGAAATAAAGGATATCAATGCATGAAGCCGTCAAGTGGTCACAGAAGTGAGGAGGTCACAGAGACGGTGGCTCATGAAAGCGAAGCAGGGGCACTAGACAGACGTCTGCTTAACCTGTGGAAGCGAAAGAAGCAGTGGGGAGAGCAGTTTGGGGGCCGCACGTGGGACAGTGGACAAAGAAGAAGGATCCCCAACTCGGCAGAGAGATAGGGCACAAAGGAGTAACCTAGGAGAAATAAAGGATATCAATGCATGGAGCCGCGGAGTGGTCATAGAAGTGGAGGAGGTCACGGAGACGGTGGCTCATGAAAGCGAAGCAGGGGCACTAGACAGACGTCTGCTTAACCTGTGGAGGCGAAAGAAGCAGTGAAAAGAGCATCTTAGGGGCCGCACGTGGGACAGTGGGCTTCCAAAAAGGATCCCTAACTCGGCAAAGAGGTATGGCGCTGAGGTATAACCTAGGAGAAATAAAGGATATCAATGCATGGAGCCGCGAAGTGGTCACAGAAGTGGAGGAGTTCACGGAGACGGTGGCTCATGAAAGCGAAGCAGGGGCATTAGACACAAGTCTGCTTAACCTGTGGAAGCGAAAGAAGCTGTGGGAAGAGCAGCTAGGAGGCCGCACTTGGGACAGTGGGCTCCGAAAAAGGATCCCGAACTCGGCAGAGAGATAGGGCGCACAGGAGTAACCTAGGCGAAATAAAGGGTATCAATGCATAGAGCCGCGAAGTGGTCACAGGATTCGAGCAGGTCACAGAGACGGTGGGTACGAAAGCGAAGAGGGGCCACTTGACAGATATTTGCTTAACCTGTGGAAGCGAAAGAAGCAGTGGCAAGAGCAGCTTAGGGGCCGCACGTCGGACAATGGGCTCCGAAAAAGGATCCCTAACTCGGCAGACAGATAGGGCGCAAAGGAGTAACCTACGAGAAATAAAGGATATCAATGCATGGAGCCGCGAAGTGGTCACAGAAGTGGAGGAGGTCACCGAGACGGTGGGTGATGAAAGCGAAGCAGGGGCACTAGACAGACGTCTGCTTAACCTATGGAAGCGAAAGAAGCAGTGGGAAGAGCAGCTAAGGGCTGCTCATCGGACAGTGGGCTCCGAAAAGGGATCCCTAACTCGGCAGCCAAATAGGGCGCACAGGAGTAACCTAGTGGAATAAAGGTCATCAATGCATGGAGCCGCGAAGTGGTCAGAGAAGTGGAGGAGGTCACAGAGACAGTGGCTGATGAAACCGAAGCAGGGGCACTAGACAGACTTCTGCTTGACATGTGAAAGCGAATGAAGCAGTGGGAAGAGCAGCTTGAGGGCCGCACGTGGGACAGTGGGCTCCGAAAAATTATTCCCAACTCGGCAGAGAGATAGGGCGCACAGGAGTAACCTAGTCGAAATAAAGGATATCAATGTATAGAGCCGCGAAGTGGTCACCGAAGTGGAGGACGTCTCAGAGACGGTTGCTGATGAAAGCGAAGCAGGGGCACTAGACAGACATCTGCTTAACCTGTGCAAGCGATAGAAGCAGTGGGAAGAGCAGCTTCGGGGCCGCACGTCGGACAGTGAGCTCCGAAAAAGGATCCCTAACTCGGCAGACAGATAGGGCGCAGAGGAGTAACCTAGGAGAAATAAAGGATATCAATGTATAGAGCCGCGAAGTGGTCACCGAAGTGGAGGACGTCTCAGAGACGGTTGCTGATGAAAGCGAAACAGGGGCACTAGACAGACATCTGCTTAACCTGTGCAAGCGATAGAAGCAGTGGGAAGAGCAGCTTCGGGGCCGCACGTCGGACAGTTAGCTCCGAAAAAGGATCCCTAACTCGGCAGACAGATAGGGCGCACAGGAGTAACCTACGAGAAATAAAGGATATCAATGCATGGAGCCGCGAAGTGGTCACAGAAGTGGAGGAGGTCACCCAGACGGTGGCTCATGACAGCGAAGCAGGGGCACTAGACAGACGTCTGCTTAACCTGTGGAAGCGAAAGAAGCAGTGGGGAGAGCAGTTTGGGGGCCGCACGTGGGACAGTGGACAAAGAAAAAGGATCCCCAACTCGACAGAGAGATAGGGCACAAAGGAGTAACCTAGGAGAAATAAAGGATATCAATGCATGGAGCCGCGGAGTGGTCACAGAAGTGGAGGAGGTCACGGAGACGGTGGCTCATGAAAGCGAAGCAGGGGCACAAGACAGACGTCTGCTTAACCTGTGGAAGCGAAAGAAGCAGTGGGAAAAGCAGCTTGGGGGCCGCACGTGGAACTGCGGACAAAAAAAGGATCCCTAACTCGGCAGAGAGATAGGGCGCACAGGAGTAACCTAGGAGAAATAAAGGATATAAATGCATAGAGCCGCGAAGCGGTCACAGAAGTGGAGGAGGTCACTGAGATGGTGGCTCATGAAAGCGAAGCAGGGGCACTAGACAGATATCTGCTTAACCTGTGGAAGCGAAAGAAGCAGTGGGAAGAGCAGCTTGGGGGCCGCACGTGGGACAGTGAGCTCCGAAAAAGGATCCCAAACTCGGCAGACAGATAGGGCGCACAGGAGTAACCTAGGAGAAATAAAGGATATCAATGCATGGAGCCGCGAAGTGGTCACAGAAGTGGAGGAGGTCACAGAGACGGTGGCTCATGAATGCGAAGCAGGGGCACTAGACAGACGTCTGCTTAACCTGTGGAAGCGAAAGAAGCAGTGGAAAGAGCAGCTTACGGGCCGCACGTCGGACAGTGGGCTTCGAAAAAGGATCCCTAACTCGGCAGACAGTTAGGGCGCACAGGAGTAACCTAGGAGAAATAAAGGATATCAATGCATGAAGCCGCGAAGTGGTCACAGAAGTGGAGGAGGTCACAGAGACTGTGGCTCATGAAAGCGAAGCAGGGGCACTAGACAGACGTCTGCTTAACCTGTGGAGGCGAAAGAAGCAGTGAAAAGAGCATCTTATGGGCCGCACGTGGGACAGTGGGCTTCCAAAAAGGATCCCTAACTCGGCAAAGAGGTAGGGCGCTGAGGTATAACCTAGGAGAAATAAAGGATATCAATGCATGGAGCCGCGAAGTGGTCACAGAAGTGGAGGAGTTCACGGAGACGGTGGCTCATGAAAGCGAAGCAGGGGCATTAGACAGAAGTCTGCTTAACCTGTGGAAGCGAAAGAAGCAGTGGGAAGAGCAGCTTGGTGGCCGCATGTGGGACTGTGGACTCCGAAAAAGGATCCCGAACTTGGCAGAGAGATAGGGCGCACAGGAGTAACCTAGGCGAAATAAAGGATAACAATGCATGGAGCCGCGAAGTGGTCACAGAAGTGGAGGAGGTCACAGAGACGGTGGCTCATGAAAGAGAAGCAGGGGCACTAGACAGACGTCTGCTTAACCTGTGGAGGCGAAAGAAGCAGTGAAAAGAGCATCTTAGGGGCCGCACGTGGGACAGTGGGCTTCCAAAAAGGATCCCTAACTCGGCAAAGAGGTAGGGCGCTGAGGTATAACCTAGGAGAAATAAAGGATATCAATGCATGGAGCCGCGAAGTGGTCACAGAAGTGGAGGAGTTCCCGGAGACGGTGGCTCATGAAAGCGAAGCAGGGGCATTAGACAGAAGTCTGCTTAACCTGTGGAAGCGAAAGAAGCAGTGGGAAGAGCAGCTTGGAGGCCGCACTTGGGAAAGTGGGCTCCGAAAAAGGATCCCGAACTCGGCAGAGAGATAGGGCGCACAGGAGTAACCTAGGCGAAATAAAGGATATCAACGCATGGAGCCCCGAAGTGGTCACAGAATTGGAGCAGGTCACAGAGACGGTGGGTATGAAAGCGAAGAGGGGCCACTTGACAGATATTTGCTTAACCTGTGAAAGCGAAAGAAGCAGTGGCAAGAGCAGCTTAGGGGCCGCACGTCGGACAATGGGCTCCGAAAAAGGATCCCTAACTCGGCAGACAGATAGGGCGCACAGGAGTAACCTACGAGAAATAAAGGATATCAATGCATGGAGCCGCGAAGTGGTCACAGAAGTGGAGGAGGTCACCGAGACGGTGGCTGATGAAAGCGAAGCTGGGGCACTAGACAGACGTCTGCTTTACCTGTGGAAGCGAAAGAAGCAGTGGGAAGAGCAGCTTAGGGCTGCTCATATGACAGTGGGATCCGAAAAGGGATCCCTAACTCGGCAGACAGATAGGGCGCACAGGAGTAACCTAGGAGAAATAAAGGATATCAATGCATGGAGCCGCGAAGTGGTCACAGAAGTGGAGGAGGTCACAGAGACGGTGGCTCATGAATGCGAAGCAGGGGCACTAGACAGACGTCTGCTTAACCTGTGGAAGCGAAAGAAGCAGTGGAAAGAGCAGCTTACGGGCCGCACGTCGGACAGTGGGCTTCGAAAAAGGATCCCTAACTCGGCAGACAGTTAGGGCGCACAGGAGTAACCTAGGAGAAATAAAGGATATCAATGCATGAAGCCGCGAAGTGGTCACAGAAGTGGAGGAGGTCACAGAGACTGTGGCTCATGAAAGCGAAGCAGGGGAACTAGACAGACGTCTGCTTAACCTGTGGAGGCGAAAGAAGCAGTGAAAAGAGCATCTTATGGGCCGCACGTGGGACAGTGGGCTTCCAAAAAGGATCCCTAACTCGGCAAAGAGGTAGGGCGCTGAGGTATAACCTAGGAGAAATAAAGGATATCAATGCATGGAGCCGCGAAGTGGTCACAGAAGTGGAGGAGTTCACGGAGACGGTGGCTCATGAAAGCGAAGCAGGGGCATTAGACAGAAGTCTGCTTAACCTGTGGAAGCGAAAGAAGCAGTGGGAAGAGCAGCTTGGTGGCCGCATGTGGGACTGTGGACTCCGAAAAAGGATCCCGAACTTGGCAGAGAGATAGGGCGCACAGGAGTAACCTAGGCGAAATAAAGGATAACAATGCATGGAGCCGCGAAGTGGTCACAGAAGTGGAGGAGGTCACAGAGACGGTGGCTCATGAAAGAGAAGCAGGGGCACTAGACAGACGTCTGCTTAACCTGTGGAGGCGAAAGAAGCAGTGAAAAGAGCATCTTAGGGGCCGCACGTGGGACAGTGGGCTTCCAAAAAGGATCCCTAACTCGGCAAAGAGGTAGGGCGCTGAGGTATAACCTAGGAGAAATAAAGGATATCAATGCATGGAGCCGCGAAGTGGTCACAGAAGTGGAGGAGTTCCCGGAGACGGTGGCTCATGAAAGCGAAGCAGGGGCATTAGACAGAAGTCTGCTTAACCTGTGGAAGCGAAAGAAGCAGTGGGAAGAGCAGCTTGGAGGCCGCACTTGGGAAAGTGGGCTCCGAAAAAGGATCCCGAACTCGGCAGAGAGATAGGGCGCACAGGAGTAACCTAGGCGAAATAAAGGATATCAACGCATGGAGCCCCGAAGTGGTCACAGAATTGGAGCAGGTCACAGAGACGGTGGGTATGAAAGCGAAGAGGGGCCACTTGACAGATATTTGCTTAACCTGTGAAAGCGAAAGAAGCAGTGGCAAGAGCAGCTTAGGGGCCGCACGTCGGACAATGGGCTCCGAAAAAGGATCCCTAACTCGGCAGACAGATAGGGCGCACAGGAGTAACCTACGAGAAATAAAGGATATCAATGCATGGAGCCGCGAAGTGGTCACAGAAGTGGAGGAGGTCACCGAGACGGTGGCTGATGAAAGCGAAGCTTGGGGCACTAGACAGACGTCTGCTTTACCTGTGGAAGCGAAAGAAGCAGTGGGAAGAGCAGCTTAGGGCTGCTCATCGGACAGTGGGCTCCGAAAAGGGATCCCTAACTCGGCAGCCAAATAGGCCGCACAGGAGTAACCTAGTGGAATAAAGGTCATCAATGCATGGAGCCGCGAAGTGGTCAGAGAAGTGGAGGAGGTCACAGAGACAGTGGCTGATGAAACAGAAGCAGGGGCACAAGACAGACTTCTGCTTGACATGTGAAAGCGAATGAAGCAGTGGGAAGAGCAGCTTCGGGGCCGCACGTCGGACAGTGAGCTCCGAAAAAGGATCCCTAACTCGGCAGACAGATAGGGCGCACAGGAGTAACCTAGGAGAAATAAAGGATATCAATGCATGAAGCCGTCAAGTGGTCACAGAAGTGAGGAGGTCACAGAGACGGTGGCTCATGAAAGCGATGCAGGGGCACTAGACAGACGTCTGCTTAACCTGTGGAAGCGAAAGAAGCAGTGGGGAGAGCAGTTTGGGGGCCGCACGTGGGACAGTGGACAAAGAAGAAGGATCCCCAACTCGGCAGAGAGATAGGGCACAAAGGAGTAACCTAGGAGAAATATAGGATATCAATGCATGGAGCCGCGGAGTGGTCATAGAAGTAGAGGAGGTCACGGGGACGGTGGCTCATGATAGCGAAGCAGGGGCACTAGACAGACGTCTGCTTAACCTGTGGAGGCGAAAGAAGCAGTGAAAAGAGCATCTTATGGGCCGCACGTGGGACAGTGGGCTTCCAAAAAGGATCCCTAACTCGGCAAAGAGGTAGGGCGCTGAGGTATAACCTAGGAGAAATAAAGGATATCAATGCATGGAGCCGCGAAGTGGTCACAGAAGTGGAGGAGTTCACGGAGACGGTGGCTCATGAAAGCGAAGCAGGGGCATTAGACAGAAGTCTGCTTAACCTGTGGAAGCGAAAGAAGCAGTGGGAAGAGCAGCTTGGTGGCCGCATGTGGGACTGTGGACTCCGAAAAAGGATCCCGAACTTGGCAGAGAGATAGGGCGCACAGGAGTAACCTAGGCGAAAGAAAGGATAACAATGCATGGAGCCGCGAAGTGGTCACAGAAGTGGAGGAGGTCACAGAGACGGTGGCTCATGAAAGAGAAGCAGGGGCACTAGACAGACGTCTGCTTAACCTGTGGAGGCGAAAGAAGCAGTGAAAAGAGCATCTTAGGGGCCGCACGTGGGACAGTGGGCTTCCAAAAAGGATCCCTAACTCGGCAAAGAGGTAGGGCGCTGAGGTATAACCTAGGAGAAATAAAGGATATCAATACATGGAGCCGCGAAGTGGTCACAGAAGTGGAGGAGTTCCCGGAGACGGTGGCTCATGAAAGCGAAGCAGGGGCATTAGACAGAAGTCTGCTTAACCTGTGGAAGCGAAAGAAGCAGTGGGAAGAGCAGCTTGGAGGCCGCACTTGGGAAAGTGGGCTCCGAAAAAGGATCCCGAACTCGGCAGAGAGATAGGGCGCACAGGAGTAACCTAGGCGAAATAAAGGATATCAACGCATGGAGCCCCGAAGTGGTCACAGAATTGGAGCAGGTCACAGAGACGGTGGGTATGAAAGCGAAGAGGGGCCACTTGACAGATATTTGCTTAACCTGTGAAAGCGAAAGAAGCAGTGGCAAGAGCAGCTTAGGGGCCGCACGTCGGACAATGGGCTCCGAAAAAGGATCCCTAACTCGGCAGACAGATAGGGCGCACAGGAGTAACCTACGAGAAATAAAGGATATCAATGCATGGAGCCGCGAAGTGGTCACAGAAGTGGAGGAGGTCACCGAGACGGTGGCTGATGAAAGCGAAGCTGGGGCACTAGACAGACGTCTGCTTTACCTGTGGAAGCGAAAGAAGCAGTGGGAAGAGCAGCTTAGGGCTGCTCATCGGACAGTGGGCTCCGAAAAGGGATCCCTAACTCGGCAGCCAAATAGGGCGCACAGGAGTAACCTAGTGGAATAAAGGTCATCAATGCATGGAGCCGCGAAGTGGTCAGAGAAGTGGAGGAGGTCACAGAGACAGTGGCTGATGAAACCGAAGCAGGGGCACAAGACAGACTTCTGCTTGACATGTGAAAGCGAATGAAGCAGTGGGAAGAGCAGCTTCGGGGCCGCACGTCGGACAGTGAGCTCCGAAAAAGGATCCCTAACTCGGCAGACAGATAGGGCGCACAGGAGTAACCTAGGAGAAATAAAGGATATCAATGCATGAAGCCGTCAAGTGGTCACAGAAGTGAGGAGGTCACAGAGACGGTGGCTCATGAAAGCGATGCAGGGGCACTAGACAGACGTCTGCTTAACCTGTGGAAGCGAAAGAAGCAGTGGGGAGAGCAGTTTGGGGGCCGCACGTGGGACAGTGGACAAAGAAGAAGGATCCCCAACTCGGCAGAGAGATAGGGCACAAAGGAGTAACCTAGGAGAAATATAGGATATCAATGCATGGAGCCGCGGAGTGGTCATAGAAGTGGAGGAGGTCACGGGGACGGTGGCTCATGATAGCGAAGCAGGGGCACTAGACAGACGTCTGCTTAACCTGTGGAGGCGAAAGAAGCAGTGAAAAGAGCATCTTAGGGGCCGCACGTGGGACAGTGGGCTTCCAAAATGGATCCCTAACTCGGCAAAGAGGTAGGGCGCTGAGGTATAACCTAGGAGAAATAAAGGATATCAATGCATGGAGCCGCGAAGTGGTCACAGAAGTGGAGGAGTTCACGGAGACGGTGGCTCATGAAAGCGAAGCAGGGGCATTAGACACAAGTCTGCTTAACCTGTGGAAGCGAAAGAAGCTGTGGGAAGAGCAGCTAGGAGGCCGCACTTGGGACAGTGGGCTCCGAAAAAGGATCCCGAACTCGACAGAGAGATAGGGCGCACAGGAGTAACCTAGGCGAAATAAAGGATATCAATGCATAGAGCCGCGAAGTGGTCACAGGATTGGAGCAGGTCACAGAGACGGTGGGTATGAAAGCGAAGAGGGGCCCCTTGACAGATATTTGCTTAACCTGTGGAAGCGAAAGAAGCAGTGGCAAGAGCAGCTTAGGGGCCGCACGTCGGACAATGGGCTCCGAAAAAGGATCCCTAACTCGGCAGACAGATAGGGCGCAAAGGAGTAACCTACGAGAAATAAAGAATATCAATGCATGGAGCCGCGAAGTGGTCACAGAAGTGGAGGAGGTCACCGAGACGGTGGGTGATGAAAGCGAAGCAGGGGCACTAGACAGACGACTGCTTAACCTGTGGAAGCGAAAGAAGCAGTGGGAAGAGCAGCTTAGGGCTGCTCATCGGACAGTGGGCTCCGAAAAGGGATCCCTAACTCGGCAGCCAATTAGGGCGCACAGGAGTAACCTAGTGGAATAAAGGTCATCAATGCATGGAGCCGCGAAGTGGTCAGAGAAGTGGAGGAGGTCACAGAGCCAGTGGCTGAAGAAACCGAAGCAGGGGCACTAGACAGACTTCTGCTTGACATGTGAAAGCGAATGAAGCAGTGGGAAGAGCAGCTTGAGGGCCGCACGTGGGACAGTGGGCTCCGAAAAATTATTCCCAACTCGGCAGAGAGATAGGGCGCACAGGAGTAACCTAGTCGAAATAAAGGATATCAATGTATAGAGCCGCGAAGTGGTCACCGAAGTGGAGGACGTCTCAGAGACGGTTGCTGATGAAAGCGAAGCAGGGGCACTAGACAGACATCTGCTTAACCTGTGCAAGCGATAGAAGCTGTGGGAAGAGCAGCTTCGGGGCCGCACGTCGGACAGTGAGCTCCGAAAAAGGATCCCTAACTCGGCAGACAGATAGGGCGCACAGGAGTAACCTAGGAGAAATAAAGGATATCAATGTATAGAGCCGCGAAGTGGTCACCGAAGTGGAGGACGTCTCAGAGACGGTTGCTGATGAAAGCGAAGCAGGGGCACTAGACAGACATCTGCTTAACCTGTGCAAGCGATAGAAGCAGTGGGAAGAGCAGCTTCGGGGCCGCACGTCGGACAGTTAGCTCCGAAAAAGGATCCCTAACTCGGCAGACAGATAGGGCGCACAGGAGTAACCTAGGAGAAATAAAGGATATCAATGCATGAAGCCGTCAAGTGGTCACAGAAGCGAGGAGGTCACAGAGACGGTGGCTCATGACAGCGAAGCAGGGGCACTAGACAGACGTCTGCTTAACCTGTGGAAGCGAAAGAAGCAGTGGGGAGAGCAGTTTGGGGGCCGCACGTGGGACAGTGGACAAAAAAAGGATCCCTAACTCGGCAGAGAGATAGGGCGCACAGGAGTAACCTAGGAGAAATAAAGGATATAAATGCATAGAGCCGCGAAGCGGTCACAGAAGTGGAGGAGGTCACTGAGATGGTGGCTCATGAAAGCGAAGCAGGGGCACTAGACAGATATCTGCTTAACCTGTGGAAGCGAAAGAAGCAGTGGGATGAGCAGCTTGGGGGCCGCACGTGGGACAGTGAGCTCCGAAAAAGGATCCCAAACTCGGCAGACAGATAGGGCGCACAGGAGTAACCTAGGAGAAATAAAGGATATCAATGCATGGAGCCGCGAAGTGGTCACAGAAGTGGAGGAGGTCACAGAGACGGTGGCTCATGAATGCGAAGCAGGGGCACTAGACAGACGTCTGCTTAACCTGTGGAAGCGAAAAAAGCAGTGGAAAGAGCAGCTTACGGGCCGCACGTCGGACAGTGGGCTTCGAAAAAGGATCCCTAACTCGGCAGACAGATAGGGCGCACAGGAGTAACCTAGGAGAAATAAAGGATATCAATGCATGAACTTGCGAAGTGGTCACAGACGTGGGGGAGGTCACAGAGACGGTGGCTAATGAAACCGAAGCAGGGACAATAGACAGAAGTCTGCTTAACCTGTGGAAGCGAAAGAAGCAGTAGGAAGAGCAGTTTGGGGGCCGCACGTGGGACAGTGGACAAAGAATAAGGATCCCCAACTCGGCAAAGAGATAGGGCGCACAGGAGTAACCTAGGAGAAATAAAGGATATCAATGCATGGAGCCGCGAAGTGGTCACAGAAGTGGAGGAGGTCACAGAGATGGTGGCTCATGAAACCGAAGCAGGGCACTAGACAGACGTCTGCTTAACCTGTGGAGTAAAAAGAAGCAGTGAAAAGAGCATCTTAGGGGCCGCACGTGGGACAGTGGGCTTCGAAAAAGGATCCCTAACTCGTCAAAGAGGTAGGGCGCTCAGGTATAACCTAGGAGAAATAAAGGATATCAATACATGGAGCCGCGAAGTGGTCACAGAAGTGGAGGAGGTCACGGAGACGGTGGCTCATGAAAGCGAAGCAGGGGCACTAGACAGACGTCTGCTTAACCTGTGGAGGTGAAAGAAGCAGTGAAAAGAGCATCTTAGGGGCCGCACGTGGGACAGTGGGCTTCCAAAAAGGATCCCTAACTCGGCAAAGAGGTAGGGCGCTGAGGTATAACCTAGGAGAAATAAAGGATATCAATGCATGGAGCCGCGAAGTGGTCACAGAAGTGGAGGAGTTCACGGAGACGGTGGCTCATGAAAGCGAAGCAGGGGCATTAGACAGAAGTCTGCTTAACCTGTGGAAGCGAAAGAAGCAGTAGGAAGAGCAGCTTGGGGGCCGCATTTGGGACAGTGGCCTCCGAAAAAGGATCCCGAACTCGGCAGAGAGATAGGGCGCACAAGAGTAACCTAGGCGAAATAAAGGATATCAATGCATGGAGCCGCGAAGTGGTCACAGAAGTGGAGGAGGTCACAGAGACGGTGGCTCATGAAAGCGAAGCAGGGGCACTAGACAGACGTCTGCTTAACCTGTGGAAGCGAAAGAAGCAGTGGGAAGAGCAGCTTGAAGACCGCACATGGGACAGTGGGCTCCGAAAAAGGATCCCGAACTCGGCAGAGAGATAGGGCGCACAGGAGTAACCTAGGCGAAATAAAGGATAACAATGCATGGAGCCGCGAAGTGGTCACAGAAGTGGACGAGGTCACAGAGACGGTGGCTCATGAAAGAGAAGCAGGGGCACTAGACAGACGTCTGCTTAACCTGTGGAGGCGAAAGAAGCAGTGAAAAGAGCATCTCAGGGGCCGCACGTGGGACAGTGGGCTTCCAAAAAGGATCCCTAACTCGGCAAAGAGGTAGGGCGCTGAGGTATAACCTAGGAGAAATAAAGGATATCAATGCATGGAGCCGCGAAGTGGTCACAGAAGTGGAGGAGTTCACGGAGACGGTGGCTCATGAAAGCGAAGCAGGGGCATTAGACAGAAGTCTGCTTAACCTGTGGAAGCGAAAGTAGCAGTGGGAAGAGCAGCTTGGAGGCCGCACTTGGGAAAGTGGGCTCCGAAAAAGGATCCCGAACTCGGCAGAGAGATAGGGCGCACAGGAGTAACCTAGGCGAAATAAAGGATATCAACGCATAGAGCCCCGAAGTGGTCACAGAATTGGAGCAGGTCACAGAGACGGTGGGTATGAAAGCGAAGAGGGGCCACTTGACAGATATTTGCTTAACCTGTGGAAGCGAAAGAAGCAGTGGGAAGAGTAGCTTACGGGCCGCACGTCGGACAGTGGGCTTCGAAAAAGGATCCCTAACTCGGCAGACAGATAGCGCGCACAGGAGTAACCTTAGAGAAATAAAGGATATCAATGCATGAAGCCGCGAAGTGGTCACAGAAGTGGAGGAGGTCACAGAGACTGTGGCTCATGAAAGCGAAGCAGGGGCACTAGACAGACGTCTGCTTAACCTGTGGAGGCGAAAGAAGCAGTGAAAAGAGCATCTTATGGGCCGCACGTGGGACAGTGGGCTTCCAAAAAGGATCCCTAACTCGGCAAAGAGGTAGGGCGCTGAGGTATAACCTAGGAGAAATAAAGGATATCAATGCATGGAGCCGCGAAGTGGTCACAGAAGTGGAGGAGTTCACGGAGACGGTGGCTCATGAAAGCGAAGCAGGGGCATTAGACAGAAGTCTGCTTAACCTGTGGAAGCGAAAGAAGCAGCAGGAAGAGCAGTTTGGGGGCCGCACGTGGGACAGTGGACAAAGAATAAGGATCGCCAACTCGGCAAAGAGATAGGGCGCACAGGAGTAACCTAGGAGAAATAAAGGATATCAATGCATGGAGCCGCGAAGTGATCCCAGAAGTGGAGGAGGTCACAGAGATGGTGGCTCATGAAAGCGAAGCAGGGGCACTAGACAGACGTCTGCTTAACCTGTGGAGGCGAAAGAAGCAGTGAAAAGAGCATCTTAGGGGCCGCACGTGGGACAGTGGGCTTCCAAAAAGGATCCCTAACTCGGCAAAGAGGTAGGGCGCTGAGGTATAACCTAGGAGAAATAAAGAATATCAATGCATGGAGCCGCGAAGTGGTCACAGAAGTGGAGGAGTTCACGGAGACGGTGGCTCATGAAAGCGAAGCAGGGGCATTAGACAGAAGTCTGCTTAACCTGTGGAAGCGAAAGAAGCAGTAGGAAGAGCAGCTTGGGGGCCGCATTTGGGACAGTGGCCTCCGAAAAAGGATCCCGAACTCGTCAGAGAGATAGGGCGCACAAGAGTAACCTAGACGAAATAAAGGATATCAATGCGTGGAGCCGCGAAGTGGTCACAGAAGTGGAGGAGGTCACAGAGACGGTGGCTCATGAAAGCGAAGCAGGGGCACTAGACAGACGTCTGCTTAACCTGTGGAGGCGAAAGAAGCAGTGAAAAGAGCATCTTAGGGGCCGCACGTGGGACAGTGGGCTTCCAAAAAGGATCCCTAACTCGGCAAAGAGGTAGGGCGCGGAGGTATAAGATAGGAGAAATAAAGGATATCAATGCATGGAGCCGCGAAGTGGTCACAGAAGTGGTGGAGTTCACGGAGACGGTGGCTCATGAAAGCGAAGCAGGGGCATTAGACAGAAGTCTGCTTAACCTGTGGAAGCGAAAGTAGCAGTGGGAAGAGCAGCTTGGAGGCCGCACTTTTGAAAGTGGGCTCCGAAAAAGGATCCCGAACTCGGCAGAGAGATAGGGCGCACAGGAGTAACCTAGGCGAAATAAAGGATATCAACGCATAGAGCCCCGAAGTGGTCACAGAATTGGAGCAGGTCACAGAGACGGTGGGTATGAAAGCGAAGAGGGGCCACTTGACAGATATTTGCTTAACCTGTGGAAGCGAAAGAAGCAGTGGGAAGAGCAGCTTACGGGCCGCACGTCGGACAGTGGGCTTCGAAAAAGGATCCCTAACTCGGCAGACAGATAGCGCGCACAGGAGTAACCTTAGAGAAATAAAGGATATCAATGCATGAAGCCGCGAAGTGGTCACAGAAGTGGAGGAGGTCACAGAGACTGTGGCTCATGAAAGCGAAGCAGGGGCACTAGACAGACGTCTGCTTAACCTGTGGAGGCGAAAGAAGCAGTGAAAAGAGCATCTTATGGGCCGCACGTGGGACAGTGGGCTTCCAAAAAGGATCCCTAACTCGGCAAAGAGGTAGGGCCCTGAGGTATAACCTAGGAGAAATAAAGGATATCAATGCATGGAGCCGCGAAGTGGTCACAGAAGTGGAGGAGTTCACGGAGACGGTGGCTCATGAAAGCGAAGCAGGGGCATTAGACAGAAGTCTGCTTAACCTGTGGAAGCGAAAGAAGCAGCAGGAAGAGCAGTTTGGGGGCCGCACGTGGGACAGTGGACAAAGAATAAGGATCGCCAACTCGGCAAAGAGATAGGGCGCACAGGAGTAACCTAGGAGAAATAAAGGATATCAATGCATGGAGCCGCGAAGTGATCACAGAAGTGGAGGAGGTCACAGAGATGGTGGCTCATGAAAGCGAAGCAGGGGCACTAGACAGACATCTGCTTAACCTGTGGAGGCGAAAGAAGCAGTGAAAAGAGCATCTTAGGGGCCGCACGTGGGACAGTGGGCTTCCAAAAAGGATCCCTAACTCGGCAAAGAGGTAGGGCGCTGAGGTATAACCTAGGAGAAATAAAGAATATCAATGCATGGAGCCGCGAAGTGGTCACAGAAGTGGAGGAGTTCACGGAGACGGTGGCTCATGAAAGCGAAGCAGGGGCATTAGACAGAAGTCTGCTTAACCTGTGGAAGCGAAAGAAGCAGTAGGAAGAGCAGCTTGGGGGCCGCATTTGGGACAGTGGCCTCCGAAAAAGGATCCCGAACTCGGCAGAGAGATAGGGCGCACAAGAGTAACCTTGACGAAATAAAGGATATCAATGCGTGGAGCCGCGAAGTGGTCACAGAAGTGGAGGAGGTCACAGAGACGGTGGCTCATGAAAGCGAAGCAGGGGCACTAGACAGACGTCTGCTTAACCTGTGGAGGCGAAAGAAGCAGTGAAAAGAGCATCTTAGGGGCCGCACGTGGGACAGTGGGCTTCCAAAAAGGATCCCTAACTCGGCAAAGAGGTAGGGCGCGGAGGTATAACCTAGGAGAAATAAAGGATATCAATGCATGGAGCCGCGAAGTGGTCACAGAAGTGGTGGAGTTCACGGAGACGGTGGCTCATGAAAGCGAAGCAGGGGCATTAGACAGAAGTCTGCTTAACCTGTGGAAGCGAAAGTAGCAGTGGGAAGAGCAGCTTGGAGGCCGCACTTTTGAAAGTGGGCTCCGAAAAAGGATCCCGAACTCGGCAGAGAGATAGGGCGCACAGGAGTAACCTAGGCGAAATAAAGGATATCAACGCATAGAGCCCCGAAGTGGTCACAGAATTGGAGCAGGTCACAGACACGGTGGGTATGAAAGCGAAGAGGGGCCACTTGACAGATATTTGCTTAACCTGTGGAAGCGAAAGAAGCAGTGGGAAGAGCAGCTTACGGGCCGCACGTCGGACAGTGGGCTTCGAAAAAGGATCCCTAACTCGGCAGACAGATAGCGCGCACAGGAGTAACCTAGGAGAAATAAAGGATATCAATGCATGAAGCCGCGAAGTCGTCACAGAAGTGGAGGAGGTCACAGAGACTATGGCTCATGAAAGCGAAGCAGGGGCACTAGACAGACGTCTGCTTAACCTGTGGAGGCGAAAGAAGCAGTGAAAAGAGCATCTTATGGGCCGCACGTGGCACAGTGGGCTTCCAAAAAGGATCCCTAACTCGGCAAATAGGTAGGGCGCTGAGGTATAACCTAGGAGAAATAAAGGATATCAATGCATGGAGCCGCGAAGTGGTCACAGAAGTGGAGGAGTTCACGGAGACGGTGGCTCATGAAAGCGAAGCAGGGACATTAGACAGAAGTCTGCTTAACCTGTGGAGGCGAAAGAAGCAGTGAAAAGAGCATCTTAGGGGCCGCACGTGGGACAGTGGGCTTCCAAAAAGGATCCCTAACTCGGCGAAGAGGTAGGGCGCTGAGGTATAACCTAGGAGAAATAAAGGATATCAATGCATGGAGCCGCGAAGTGGTCACAGAAGTGGAGGAGTTCACGGAGACGGTGGCTCATGAAAGCGAAGCAGGGGCATTAGACAGAAGTCTGCTTAACCTGTGGAAGCTAAAGAAGCAGTGGGAAGAGCAGCTTGGAGGCCGCACTTGGGAAAGTGGGCTCCGAAAAAGGATCCCGAACTCGGCAGAGAGATAGGGCGCACAGGAGTAACCTAGGCGAAATAAAGGATATCAACGCATAGAGCCCCGAAGTGGTCACAGAATTGGAGCAGGTCACAGAGACGGTGGGTATGAAAGCGAAGAGAGGCCACTTGACAGATATTTGCTTAACCTGTGAAAGCGAAAGAAGCAGTGGCAAGAGCAGCTTAGGGGCCGCACGTCGGACAATGGGCTCCGAAAAAGGATCCCTAACTCGGCAGACAGATAGGGCGCACAGGAGTACCCTAGGGGAATAAAGGACATCAATGCATGGAGCCGCGAAGTGGTCAGAGAAGTGGAGGAGGTCACAGAGACAGTGGCTGATGAAACCGAAGCAGGGGCACTAGACAGACTTCTGCTTGACATGTGAAAGCGAATGAAGCAGTGGGAAGAACAGCTTGGGGGCCACACGTGGGACAGTGGGCTCCGAAAAATTATTCCCAACTCAGCAGAGAGATAGGGCGCACAGGAGTAACCTAGTCGAAATTAAGGATATCAATGTATAGAGCCGAGAAGTGGTCACCGAAGTGGAGGACGTCTCAGAGACGGTTGCTGATGAAAGCGAAGCAGGATCACTAGACAGACATCTGCTTAACCTGTGCAAGCGATAGAAGCAGTGGGAAGAGCAGCTTCGGGGCCGCACGTCGGACAGTGAGCTCCGAAAAAGGATCCCTAACTCGGCAGACAGATAGGGCGCACAGGAGTAACCTAGGAGAAATAAAGGATATCAATGCATGAAGCCGTCAAGTGGTCACAGAAGTGAGGAGGTCACAGAGACGGTGGCTCATGAAAGCGAAGCAGGGGCACTAGACAGACGTCTGCTTAACCTGTGGAAGCGAAAGAAGCAGTGGGGAGAGCAGTTTGGGGGCCGCACGTGGGACAGTGGACAAAGAAGAAGGATCCCCAACTCGGCAGAGAGATAGGGCACAAAGGAGTAACCTAGGAGAAATAAAGGATATCAATGCATGGAGCCGCGGAGTGGTCACAGAAGTGGAGGAGGTCACAGAGACGGTGGCTCATGAAAGCGAAGCAGGGGCACTACCCAGACGTCTGCTTAACCTGTGGAAGCGAAAGAAGCAGTGGGAAAAGCAGCTTGGGGGCCGCACGTGGGACTGTGGACAAAAAAAGGATCCCTAACTCGGCAGAGAGATAGGGCGCACAAGAGTAACCTAGGAGAAATAAAGGATATCAATGCATGGAGCCGCGAAGTGGTCACAGAAGTGGAGGAGGTCACAGAGACGGTGGCTCATGAAAGCGAAGCAGGGGCACTACCCAGACGTCTGCTTAACCTGTGGAGGTGAAAGAAGCAGTGAAAAGAGCATCTTAGGGGCCGCACGTGGGACAGTGTGCTCCGAAAAAGGATCCCGAACTCGGAAGAGAGATAGGGCGCACAGGAGTAACCTAGGCGAAATAAAGGATATCAATGCATAGAGTCGCGAAGTGGTCACAGAATTGGAGCAGGTCACAGAGACGGTGGGTATGAAAGCGAAGAGGGGCCACTTGACCGATATTTGCTTTACCTGTGGAAGCGAAAGAAGCAGTAGGAAGAGCAGCTTCGGGGCCGCACGTCGGACAGTGAGCTCCGAAAAAGGATCCCTAACTCGGCAGACAGATAGGGCGCACAGGAGTAACCTAGGAGAAATAAAGGATATCAATGCATGAAGCCGTCAAGTGGTCACAGAAGTGAGGAGGTCACAGAG